>NW_028152222.1:0-100000 GCF_964638095.1 Poromitra crassiceps | reverse complement strand
TTCAGTTTTGTTTTCTTGGGTGGCACCCCCTATGGCGATGAGTGGTAATTGCAGGTGAGATCCAAACAGAATTCCGAAAATAAAGTCAGAATTTTGAGATTAATATCAAAATTCTCAGATTAAAGTCAGAATTCTGAGGGGGGAAAAGAAGCATACTGTTACATGTTACTGATGATATTATCGACGGTGTACCGTAATTTGAATGTCTAGTAGGGTCCCTAGATTTTTGTGACGTCAAAATCGGGTCACAAGCCAAAAAAGGTTGGGAACCCCTGCTGTGCTAACAGGTACTTGAATGTCATTTTGTACCATAGAAAACTAATCTCTGTAGGCAGGCAATTATTTCATCATAGACAGCCATTGTTTTTGGATTATTTCTTGCATAATAATTAAGCATCCTTTGCCTGATGCAAGGTTGACAGTGTTGCAAAGCATGAGACTGAATTTCAGCAGCCAACTCTGCTCAACATTTATGAATGCTATTGAACGTTTCCCCATCTGGATGAAACAGGCAGCGTGTGGAATCACATGCAGCAGATAGCAAGACGATCACTCACTCCTCTCTGAATCACATGCACCTTATAGAGACACTGCATGGAATAGGCCACGCCCATCACGGGGGAAAAGCCCCGTTCATTTCCACACACCAGCGTCATTTTGCTTGAATTAAACATAGCTAAAAGCTGTTGTGTGGTGGGCTGCGCAGACAACAAATGTAAAAAATCGCCAGTTAAAGTTTGTTTGTACTCCTGAGCAAAACAAGGAAGCCATTGAGATTTGGCGAGAAGAAAAATGTGGATCTAGCTGTCAAGGAAGTAAGTTGGAGTGTTCATCTTCCGTATATACGATCTTTTTGTGCAACACGCAACCATGCACGTGACATAGGAGAACGCCAGGATTGGAGGGGGGGCTTTCTGTTTTCCCCCGTCTTGGGCGTGGCTTCTGAATGATGACGCGTTACGCAGTCTCTCTATAGGAAGACGATCAGTCACTCCTCTCTGAATCACATGCACCTTATAGGAAGACGATCACTCACTCCTCTCTGAATCACATGCACCTTATAGGAAGACGATCAGTCACTCCTCTCTGAATCACATGCACCTTATAGGAAGACGATCACTCACTCCTCTCTGAATCACATGCACCTTATAGGAAGACGATCAGTCACTCCTCTCTGAATCACATGCACCTTATAGGAAGACGATCAGTCACTCCTCTCTGAATCACATGCAGCTTATAGGAAGACGATCAGTCACTCCTCTCTGAATCACATGCAGCTTATAGGAAGACGATCACTCACTCCTCTCTGAATCACATGCACCTTATAGGAAGACGATCACTCACTCCTCTCTGAATCACATGCATCTTATAGGAAGACGATCACTCACTCCTCTCTGAATCACATGCACCTTATAGGAAGACGATCAGTCACTCCTCTCTGAATCACATGCACCTTATAGGAAGACGATCAGTCACTCCTCTCTGAATCACATGCATCTTATAGGAAGACGATCAGTCACTCCTCTCTGAATCACATGCATCTTATAGGAAGACGATCAGTCACTCCTCTCTGAATCACATGCACCTTATAGGAAGACGATCAGTCACTCCTCTCTGAATCACATGCACCTTATAGGAAGACGATCAGTCACTCCTCTCTGAATCACATGCACCTTATAGGAAGACGATCAGTCACTCCTCTCTGAATCACATGCAGCAGATAGGAAGACGATCAGTCACTCCTCTCTGAATCACATGCACCAGATAGGAAGACGATCAGTCACTCCTCTCTGAATCACATGCACCTTATAGAGGAATGAAATGTATAGATAAAATAAGAAAAAGAAAATGTATATATTTTGTGTAACTGTGTCATATAATCCCATGTGGGATGGGCCACAATGTGGCATGACACGCAAATAAAATAATTATTCATATAGGAAGACGATCAGTCACTCCTCTCTGAATCACATGCACCAGATAGGAAGACGATCAGTCACTCCTCTCTGAATCACATGCACCTTATAGGAAGACGATCAGTCACTCCTCTCTGAATCACATGCATCTTATAGGAAGACGATCACTCACTCCTCTCTGAATCACATGCACCTTATAGGAAGACGATCAGTCACTCCTCTCTGAATCACATGAAGCAGATAGGAAGACGATCAGTCACTCCTCTCTGAATCACATGAAGCAGATAGGAAGACGATCAGTCACTCCTCTCTGAATCACATGCACCAGATAGGAAGACGATCAGTCACTCCTCTCTGAATCACATGCACCTTATAGGAAGACGATCAGTCACTCCTCTCTGAATCACATGAAGCAGATAGGAAGACGATCAGTCACTCCTCTCTGAATCACATGCACCTTATAGGAAGACGATCAGTCACTCCTCTCTGAATCACATGCACCTTATAGGAAGACGATCAGTCACTCCTCTCTGAATCACATGCAGCAGATAGCAAGACGATCAGTCACTCCTCTCTGAATCACATGCAGCTTATAGGAAGACGATCACTCACTCCTCTCTGAATCACATGCAGCTTATAGGAAGACGATCAGTCACTCCTCTCTGACTCACATGCAGCTTATAGGAAGACGATCACTCACTCCTCTCTGAATCACATGCACCTTATAGGAAGACGATCACTCACTCCTCTCTGAATCACATGCATCTTATAGGAAGACGATCACTCACTCCTCTCTGAATCACATGCACCTTATAGGAAGACGATCAGTCACTCCTCTCTGAATCACATGCACCTTATAGGAAGACGATCAGTCACTCCTCTCTGAATCACATGCATCTTATAGGAAGACGATCAGTCACTCCTCTCTGAATCACATGCATCTTATAGGAAGACGATCAGTCACTCCTCTCTGAATCACATGCACCTTATAGGAAGACGATCAGTCACTCCTCTCTGAATCACATGCACCTTATAGGAAGACGATCAGTCACTCCTCTCTGAATCACATGCACCTTATAGGAAGACGATCAGTCACTCCTCTCTGAATCACATGCAGCAGATAGGAAGACGATCAGTCACTCCTCTCTGAATCACATGCACCAGATAGGAAGACGATCAGTCACTCCTCTCTGAATCACATGCACCTTATAGAGGAATGAAATGTATAGATAAAATAAGAAAAAGAAAATGTATATATTTTGTGTAACTGTGTCATATAATCTCATGTGGGATGGGCCACAATGTGGCATGACACGCAAATAAAATAATTATTCATATAGGAAGACGATCAGTCACTCCTCTCTGAATCACATGCACCAGATAGGAAGACGATCAGTCACTCCTCTCTGAATCACATGCACCTTATAGGAAGACGATCAGTCACTCCTCTCTGAATCACATGCATCTTATAGGAAGACGATCACTCACTCCTCTCTGAATCACATGCACCTTATAGGAAGACGATCAGTCACTCCTCTCTGAATCACATGAAGCAGATAGGAAGACGATCAGTCACTCCTCTCTGAATCACATGAAGCAGATAGGAAGACGATCAGTCACTCCTCTCTGAATCACATGCACCAGATAGGAAGACGATCAGTCACTCCTCTCTGAATCACATGCACCAGATAGGAAGACGATCACTCACTCCTCTCTGAATCACATGCACCAGATAGGAAGACGATCAGTCACTCCTCTCTGAATCACATGCAGCAGATAGGAAGACGATCAGTCACTCCTCTCTGAATCACATGCAGCAGATAGGAAGACGATCAGTCACTCCTCTCTGAATCACATGCACCAGATAGGAAGACGATCAGTCACTCCTCTCTGAATCACATGCACCTTATAGGAAGACGATCACTCACTCCTCTCTGAATCACATGCACCTTATAGAGGAATGAAATGTATAGATAAAATAAGAAAAAGAAAATGTATATATTTTGTGTAACTGTGTCATATAATCCCATGTGGGATGGGCCACAATGTGGCATGACACGCAAATAAAATAATTATTCATATAGGAAGACGATCAGTCACTCCTCTCTGAATGACATGCACCAGATAGGAAGACGATCAGTCACTCCTCTCTGAATCACATGCACCTTATAGGAAGACGATCAGTTACTCCTCTCTGAATCACATGCACCAGATAGGAAGACGATCACTCACTCCTCTCTGAATCACATGCACCAGATAGGAAGACGATCAGTCACTCCTCTCTGAATCACATGAAGCAGATAGGAAGACGATCACTCACTCCTCTCTGTGGGTAGCGGCAGCACTTCACCCCTTTCAACAACAAAGCAATCTCAAAGACTGCAGCCAAGCCAATCAAATATTAAAGCCAGACTACAGTGTGGCGTTTGAAGCCTTTTACTCATATGTGTGTGTGTGTGTGCGTGCGTGTGTGTGTGCATGTGTGTGCGTGCGTGTGTGTGTGCGTGCGTGTGTGTGTGTGTGTGTGGTTATACGTATTCTCCTAATGTTAAACAAGCGATAGTGATTCAGCTCTTCCTCCTGCAACACTGTAAAACATCAAACACTTCCGCGCTCTGCCCGCGGGGGCATTGGGAGAACTGTGGCAGACAAATGCATAAAGCGACAAAGTACACAGAGAGGTCAATTATTGAAAAATTGAAATGCAAATTCACTGGGGGAGCAGACTGCTGCGCTGCGCAGCTCCATGACAGAAGAACGAAAGGCTGAGAAAACTAAATGTTGAATTGAAGCTAAACATTCTGTAGGTTCACTTACTTATTTGACAGATTTGGCAGATGGGGTATAATTATCACGATGGTAAAGGGTAAATGGACTGCATTTATATAACGCTTTTATCCAAAGTGCTATACAATGTGCCTACATTCACCCATTCACACACCGAAGGCGGCCAGCTGCCACGCAGGGTGCTGCTGGCACAGCCATCGGGAGCAATTCGGGGTTCAGTGTCTTGCCCAAGGACACTTCGACATGCGGACTGGAGGAGCCGGGGATCGAACCACCAACCTTCTGATTAGTCGACGACCTGCTCTACCTCCTGAGCCACAGCCACCCCACAAGAGATACCAATATGAAAATGACATCACTATCTACTGCAATATGAAATAGATAAGCAGCACTTTCTAGCATAATAATACATTTGGCAATATCTGTTCTTGTTACGCAACGTTGACTATATTAATATATTGAAACAACTATTAATATTCACCTTCACCTATCCCATAAACCCGGAGGGTTGTTGGGGCACCACAGACGATCTGCTATTAATATTGTGTCCCTATTAAATATGGTTCTCTCTTCTCGTTCATAATACAAGACAAGACATGACGACCTTTTTTCTTTCTCAGCACTGAGGCCAACTGCAGTGCTAATTCAGATCATTCATGGAGCACTTTTAAATGTAATATTCTTTCTGTCTTTTTGTCAATATTTTATTTTAAATTCTTTCTGAACAATACACGAACAAGACATAAACAGGCTCGGACACAGGAAAAGAAAATAATAATAATAACAACAACAACAACAAAAAACATACATATATTATCGACATCCAATATTGCAACGTGGCGCTACCAGCCGCATAAGAGATATTGTGTAAGGGATCCCACGCAAGGGGTCCATGAGAACAGACATACAAATCTGGAGATACGATGCTTGGAGTGAGGAGGGATCAACAAAACATTGAAAAAGCAACTTTCTCATTGAAAAAGCATGTTCATTTGGGAGCGCTTCAAAAGGTATGGATCTTGGAACGAACATAATGTCTGATTTACAGGTATCTGAGCCAGTGCGTGCCAGGCAACTCAAACTTCCTCTTCAGTAGATAAAAGGATGCAAAATGACCATCTATGTATAAAACGTAATTATGGTAAATGCTAAATGTCCTGCATTTATATAGCACTTTTATCCAAATCACTTTACCATCAGTAGGTACATTCACCCATTCATACACCGATGGCGGCAGGCTGGCACACCATCAGGAGCAAGTTGGTGTTCAGTATCTTGCCCAAGGACACTTCGACATGCAGACTGGAGGAGGCGGGAATCGAACCACCGACCTCTTTTATCCAAAGCGATTAGTGGACGACCCGTTCTACCTCCTGAGCTACAGCCGCCCCAGAATTATCTTTCTAAGTACCTTTCAAAAAAACAATTAACCCTGGAAGTGCTTTGTGGTATCATAATAGGGTTTGGATGTTCATCAGATTATACTTTTGCTTCTACAATCTTTGTTAGATTGTTAAAATAATATGTTTTTGTATCTATCGGGTGCATCAACTGATATGGCATTCACATTGTATAATGTAGGCTCCAAGTCCATTATTATTATGCTAATTTGTTGGTGTACCCCTCATCTCATGTACCAAACTAATCTAATCTAAAATGATCCGATACAGAAGCAGCGCTATAAGATAATAATCGATTGATATAATTAAATCTAGGTGAGAACAGATGGCTGCTGTCTGATATCGTCCTCCTCGCCCCTACTGGTGTCCCGATGCAAATGTTCATCCTGCTCAGCGGTTATGGTTTATATTCACACACTGAGCGGAGATATGCAATATCCTGTGTGCCTCAGGAACTCAGCAAGGCACCGACAGAGATGCAATATGACTAATCTTTAGGTAACCAAAAGCGATGATACTCCACTCTGGCAGAATGTCGCGGTACAATGAGCAACAACTGAACCAAATGTTTTCTGCCATTTTCACAGATTCATAGTGAGTCTGGATGAGTTACAGCAAAGCGCTGTGGGCAGGAGGCTCCACAAACACTGGTGTGTGTGTGTGTGTGTGTGTGTGTGTGTGTGTGTGTGTGTGTGTGTGTGTGTGTGTGTGTGAGCCTCTCTGCAGCATCTGTCTGCAGCAGCCCAAAATGTCACCCACGGCCTGGTTCCTCTCTCCCACTGAACTCACAGCTATCCCTGATTAATAATAAAGGGTTATCGACACACACAAGAGCCCACCCGCACGCACGCACGCACACACACACACACACACACACACGCACACGCACACACACACACACACACACACACAGGCATGGATTAACCACCGGGCTCATTCTTAAAGCCAGCTAAAGTAAAGATGCATCATATAAAACTAGAAGAATTAATTAAATGAATAACTCATTAACTCAAATCAACTCTCAATAACTGTCAAACTAGATGAATGATGAATAGTTTGACAGTTATTGAGAGTTGATTTGAGTTAATGAGTTATTAATTTGAGTTAGTGTGGACCAGTGATGTCACTGGTCCACACTTTAACACTCAATAACTGTCAAATTAAATGACAGACTTCAAAACCGTTTACAGTTCTCTGATATACTACTGATGTTCTAATGATACAAAGCTGGTTGAAAATGGGCAGAGTGTTCCTTTAAGGCATCCATTGGTATCAACCATGCCATGCTAGCTTGTCGGGAAGGGGGCTAAATAACGCTACAAATTTGTGCTAAATTTGGGCGAGGGAAAAAGTGGCATGGTCATTTTCAAAGGGGTCCCTTGACCTCTCACCTCAAGATATCTGATTGAGAATGGGGTCAAGTCTCCTCTTTACAGACATGTCCACTTTATGATAATCCCATGCAGTTTTTGCATGCTGTTTAAATATGTTATTTTTGCACATTCTATTTCAATATTTCTGCATACTGGGGTCCCTAAACAGTGTTGGAATTGCATAAATTGTGTATGACTGGAAAGCTGAGACTCTTGTGGCTTCAATGAGCCCAAAATATTCATGTGTGATGATGTTAGTCCCCATGGTAGACACAGGGCCCGAAATTAACTTTTTGACCCACCGGCCAGTGGCGGGTAGATGGAAAAAATCTACCCGCCAAGCATATTTCTTACCGGCCAAAAAAAAACCCGCATTTTTGTGTCACATATATCCATATATATCAATTTTTTTCAGTACATTTCAAGTAGATAAGGTATTACGTTGAAGAATACACACTTAAATAAGAGGCCAGAGTAAAATTTGAAGCAAATTATTTTAATATATTGATTGATGATTAATTAATCAATACATGTCAAGTCAATCTTATCAATACATGTCAAGTCAATCTTGAGCTTAAATTGTTGCAAAAAAAACCACGCAGCTAAAAGTAATAACTGCGACAGTCTCAGTGCACAGTGCACAACTTGGGCTACGGACCTTTCTCTCCCACTCCACACCTGGCACCTGCGTTAGCTCTCCTGCACTCGTTCTTGGCAGAGCCAGAATGAAACAGTCTCACAAAGCACTTGTGCCAGCTGCACACCAAAACACACATAACTATTATCTCCTCATATGTACTGTATCATACGAGTGTCGGCAACAAGTGCGAGCGATTGATTGATTCATTTATTGATTCGCCCGACGTTAGGCTGTCAATTTACCTCCGCTAAATTGACGACTGCATTTCATTCCAGTCACGTTTGGTAGCCTATACGGGAGAGCTAGAATGAAACAGCCTCAGGAAGCACTCATGTTATACTACCGCACTGAACGCACTAACCAGTTTCAGACTGCTTCCTTGTATATTGTGCGGTGGGATCAGCGCTTCCCAGCGCACTCCCAGCGTTTAACAGTCGGAAAAATACGCTAGGTGGACACAGGCCGGCTACACAGTTTTAATATTACATGACGACTATTTTGCGACCCGCCACGTGGCGGAAAGATGCCAAATCTAACTCGCCAAAGCTAAAATATGCCCGCCATTGGCGCGTGGCGGGCTCTAATTTCAGGCCCTGGGTAGACATTTAACTGTATCGAGACCATTTTTCGAAACTTGACCTCACTGTATAAAATAACTTATTGTGACCTCTAGGATCATCACAGCGTCATGACACTTTACAACCACAAACTAGAGACCTAGGGCATTCAGGGGATGTATGGTTTCCCCAGGTATATTAACAATAGGGGGGTTTTCTGAGCAATTTCCAGAACAGAAGTGCTGCTCGTCACCCAAGCGGCCAAAAATGCAATTCTAACAGAAGTCTCCTAATGTCAAAGCTTTTTGATACCAAATCACAACACTGCAGAGGCCCCTCAGCAGTCTTAATCTGAGTTTGCACACACACACACACACACAAATACACGCACGCACACACACTACACGCACGCACACACACACACAAATACACGCACGCACACACACACTACACACACGCACGCACACGCACACACACACACACGCACACACACACGCACACACACACACACACACGCACACACACACACATCCCAATCTTCAAACTTGCAGGCTTCCATCCTGTCCTAATAAGGCTTATTTCACGCAGCATGACGTGAATGTGCACAGTAACCTTCCATGCAGTATCCTGGCACAGTAGCTGGTCGCCATGGAGTCAGGTCTGGTTAAGTCACTACGCTAACCCCTGCAGGTCTGGTTAAGTCACTACGCTAACCCCTGCAGGTCTGGTTAAGTCACTACGCTAACCCCTGCAGGTCTGGTTAAGTCACTACGCTAACCCCTGCAGGTCTGGTTAAGTAACTACGCTAACCCCTGCAGGTCTGGTTAAGTCACTACGCTAACCCCTGCAGGTCTGGTTAAGTCACTACGCTAACCCCTGCAGGTCTGGTTAAGTCACTACGCTAACCCCTGCAGGTCTGGTTAAGTCACTACGCTAACCCCTGCAGGTCTGGTTAAGTAACTACGCTAACCCCTGCAGGTCTGGTTAAGTCACTACGCTAACCCCTGCAGGTCTGGTTAAGTCACTACGCTAACCCCTGGCCAGCACACTCAGCCACACAGTAATGAAAGGAAAAACGGAATCACAGTGTGTGATGAGGGAGGTGGGAAATGTGTTCTTGGTTTATCTAAATGTAGTCAGTAGTGTTTATCTAAATGTAGTCAGTAGTGTTTATCTAAATGTAGTCAGTAGTGTTTATCTAAATGTAGTCAGTAGTGTTTATCTAAATGTAGTCAGTAGTGTTTATCTAAATGTAGTCAGTAGTGTTTATCTAAATGTAGTCAGTAGTGTGCGCGTGTGTTTATCTAAATGTAGTCAGTAGTGTTTATCTAAATGTAGTCAGTAGTGTTTATCTAAATGTAGTCAGTAGTGTTTATCTAAATGTAGTCAGTAGTGTTTATCTAAATGTAGTCAGTAGTGTTTATCTAAATGTAGTCAGTAGTGTGCGCGTGTGTTTATCTAAATGTAGTCAGTAGTGTTTATCTAAATGTAGTCAGTAGTGTTTATCTAAATGTAGTCAGTAGTGTGTTTATCTAAATGTAGTCAGTAGTGTTTATCTAAATGTAGTCAGTAGTGTTTATCTAAATGTAGTCAGTAGTGTTTATCTAAATGTAGTCAGTAGTGTTTATCTAAATGTAGTCAGTAGTGTGTTTATCTAAATGTAGTCAGTAGTGTGTTTATCTAAATGTAGTCAGTAGTGTTTATCTAAATGTAGTCAGTAGTGTGCGCGCGTGTGTGAAGAGAGAATCGAAGGCCAACGATAACACGTTCCTCCTGTGTTAAATTAGTTCCCCCGGAGAAGAAGCAATTTTCAATATTTCAAGCAACTTCTGTGTCCTTCACTTCATCTTTGGTCTTCTTTCTAATGCGCTTCGCAGCAGGTCCATGGGGACACGCGTGTGTGTGTGTGTGTGTGTGTGTGTGTGTCAGTGTTCAGTGGCCCTCTGAAGTGTGTGTGTGTGTGTGTGTGTGTGTGTGTGTGTGTGTGTGTGTGTGTGTGTGTGTGTGTCAGTGTTCAGTCAGTGGCCCTCTGAAGTGTGTGTAGAAAATCATCATCAAGGACACTCAGGAACTCAAGAGTGTGGCAGAACAGCGAGTGTGCTGCACTCATCACGAGCAGGTCTCCTGTCGCCGGTTAGAAACCATCCTTAGTAGAAAGGCTCTGTGAAGGCTCAGAACGGACCGGTAAAGTGATCGTTTACGCTCGGCCCGGTCGATGGGCCATCAGAAGCAGAGAGATATGCAACTCCCCTTTATTACAATCACAAACAGCTCGCTCGCAGCTCCGATACGGCTCATAATCCAATTATGAGGATTACATTCTTACAGCAGCTTATTCGGATCACGACTAACAAGAAATTAATTGAAAGGGGACGACCCTGTAGGAAGAAAGCTGTGGAGTTCAACTGGCAGAACAGACTGAGACAAACTCACAGAGTGGGTGATGATGATAATGCAGCTGATATTAAATGGGAACATTATCACACACTCCACGCGGCGGTCTCCATTACTCGCGTAACGTTGTCACTAATAGCTGAAAGGACGTAATTTTCAGTGTGCTGAAGCCATTGATCCCAAAGTACAGGCAATGAACCAAAATACTTCAACTGAACCAATTAATACGTGTGCGAGGCGAGGCAAGACGCACACGCACGCACGCACACACACACACGCGCACACACACACACACACACACACACACACACACACACACACACACACACACACACACACACACACACACACACACACACACACACACACACACACACACACACACACACACACAGAGTTCCTCTCCCTGATGGGTTAATTGCCGGAGCGGAGGCCCCTTCTTGAAATCTAAAGTAGGGCCTCTCTCTTTACCTACAGATGCACCAAATTTCGCAGGCCGCTCGAAAGCTGTAATTAAAAGGGTGACAAATTCCTGCTCCTCCCCCACGGCGTGTGTGTGTGTGTGTGTGTGTGTGGGATGGCCCGAAATAGAAGAGCAGGGCTTCAACAGGCCAATCACACGCAGCCGCGATCAGTGCCTCAGGAAGAAGAGGAGAGAGAAACACGTACACTGCTGCCTGGACTCAGAAGCAGCTGGCTGGGCATCGAGAAGCGCTTCCAAAATTCCGAGATTCCAAAGGAATCGAAGTCTGCTTATTGATTCCTAAACAAATTATATACTTGAAATCATTTAGATTATAGACGGTTTTAACTTGACAACAAAAACATTCTAAATTGAACCCCCGCTCACTTCCTGTTGCAGTGTTTGTTATGGACATAAAAGAAAAAAAAAACATTCAAGTGCAGGACTGACCATTCCGTGAAAACCGTCTATACAGCTGAGCAGCGAAAACAAAAGTAAAGATGCCGAGTGAATATTTCTGCAGTTTGCCGAATGCTGAGAAAAAGGAAGTGCTGTGGGGTTGCGCTCTGGTGAAAACGGTCTATATTGTTTTGTTTATATTGTATGTTATTGCTGTAACTGTTTCACTTTGGTTTCTCTCTGAGGTAAGAGATCTCGTATAAGCCCTCTGGGGGTTTCTGTCTCTTAATACCTGCACACAATGTTTGCATATACTTGTATCTGTCTTTCTGTTTGTTTTTGCTGTGTGTGCAAATAAATAAATAAATAAAAATTCTCCAAATTCTCATCCCAACATATCAAGTGGTGGACGTGGACCGCTACACAAAGTGTTAATTAAAAATGTTATACAAACAATTTGAAACGGTTGATGAAAGTTCATAATAAATGAACAAGCAAATGTTATGATAATATGAATATGGCTGAATATGACATGATGATGATGATGTAAGAAAAACCCTGTGAAATAAAGCACGTGACCCGTTTTGACCCCACCCCCCTCAATGAATGGGAATCAGAATCGTTAAAATCCCAAACGACACCCAACCTTTTACCCATAAGTCTCCCTTCTCTCGCTGTCACTCTAGCAGATGATTTGGAAGACAAGTGTGATGATGAGGCAGGGTGACAGGCAGGCAGGCAGGCAGGCAGGCAGCAGAGGCTGGAGGAGAGGAGAGGAGAGGAGAGGAGAGGAGAGGAGAGGAGAGGAGAGGAGAGTGAGGCTGCCATCAGCTGACAGAGCCATACGAGGAGAGGAGAGGAGCAGCCGCGTCTTCCGCCCGCTGATTCACAAGCCGAGGCCCCCGTTGTGCGACGCCATTTACATCATTTGGCTTGAGGGCGTCATCTTTAATATGGGGTCCATTATTATTCGACAGAGCCTTGTGGCGGGCGGGGGTATGTGCGCAGGCGGGTGTGTATACCCGTGCATGTGCCTGTGTGTATGTGTGTTAATGTGAGTAATCGGAGTATGTGAGAGAGAGAGAGAGAGAGAGAGAGAGAGAGGGAGAGAGAGAGAGAGAGAGAGAGAGAGAGAGAGAGGGAGGGAGAGATAGCGAGAGAGAGAGAGAGAGAGAGATAGAGGGAGGGAGAGAGAGAGAGAGGGAGGGAGAGAGAGAGAGAGAGAGAGAGTGTGTCTGTTGCTATGCGTTTTTACACGTCCTTCCTCCCACTGGTCTCTTCACATGAAACATGGCAGAGTGGAGTTGGACACATATAGCCGAGCCTTTTTCCCTGTGATGCAACAACACTCCAGGAGTGATGGCTCTGAAAGCCTGCGTGTTATATAGTGTGAGGTGGTCGTCTCGCTGCTGCTGGGAGGGAAAAAGCGCTTGAACCGCCCCTGAAAACCCCCCCTGAGAATGTCGGTCGCTCCTCCAGACCAGTGATTCTCAACCTTTTCATTTGATATATTATCGTTATTAATAATCAGCTGTATTCTAGGTGAAGAGATTTTTTTTTAAATCTTTATTTATGGAGGAAAGGAAATAATATTTCCTCTGTCATCTCTTGACCTACAGTAGAATAGAAAGAAACGTCATTGAGATTTTTGTCGTTGTAATTATTCTAAATAAAGATTTAAAAAAAAATCTCTTTACCTAGAATACAGAATGTAGCAGAATGACTGTTTTGATCATATTATGATCAAAACAGTCATTCTGCTACATTCTCTATTAGTGCTTTTAACGTCTTGTAAAGGAAATAATGCTGAGGTTTAACAATGGATCAATTTGCTGGGGACCACCTGGAACCCCCTCGAGGAGCCCTGGTGGTCCCCGGACCCAACGTTGAGAACCACCGCTCCAGAGTGCTCCATTATTTCGACGGGTTCTTGTGTTAGCATTATGGGAAGTTACTAAAAAACAACAACAACAACAACAACAACATAGTAGTAGCCTACAGTATATTTCATATTACATTTGACAAGCACTGTGTTATTACAGTGTTACGGCACAGACTCATATGGTATTGCTTATGTAACTTTTGAGTTACTTCCATAAATATATTCATGTGACTCAAAAATGAAGCGCTGTGTGTTGTTGCCCAGCCACATCGGGCTGATTTCCTCTGCACTTTTCTTGCAATTCAATTCAAATGTGTAGTTTTCCACAAAGAAACTATTAAGCCAGTGATTCACTCAACCTTTTGCATATAAAGGACTGCTAATTTAGCCCTCGTTAGGGCCATGGAACCCCCAAAACACTCCTTCTTCTACAGGGACACGTTGGGAACGCACTGTATTAAGTGACGTAACTCCACTGCTCAAAATGGTTCTTCAGGACAAAATGAAAAGGCATCAATTGGATTAACAAGCTTTGCCTTTTGAAATATAAACACAGCCGTTACAGTACGACACTGCAGTGTAGATAGTGAGAAGAACTTAGTGAAGTTAACTTATCCTTTATTTATCCCCTTGGGGAAATTCATCCTCTGCATTTGACCCATCCTCTACTAGGAACCCTTCCTAGAACTACAGGAGCAGTGGGGCAGCCGCAGTGCAGCGCCCGGGGACCAACTCCACTTCTTTTTGCCAGTGCCTTGGTCAGGGGCACTGACGGGGGGAGAACATGCAAACTCCACACAGAAAGGACCTGGGACGGGCCAGGGGTTCGAACCCGGGACCTTCTTGCCGTGAGGCAACAGTGCTAACCACCGTACGTGGTAACCAAACGTATCTGTACTGGTCGCTTTTGAAAAGCAATCGCATGACTTGGCATGATGACACCAATGTCATTATTACCTCCAGCAAAGACAACCACTAAATACAGCATTGATATGAAGTGATTGAGCTACAAAAGCAGCGGGTCAGTTCAATAACAAACTCCACATGTGGCTCAATTATTTGAATTTAATAATTGCATAATCAGCAAGACGTCTTTCTGTTGGGATCTAAGAAACGAAAGCTTTCCTCTCGTGGCACGTTTGACTGATGGTGATTTGACTTCAATACAGTGTGAGAATTTCCCAATCTCAGCACTCTCTCTCTCTCTCTCTCTCTCTCCAGAAATAAATTATGTTATAAACCTCAATATATTTCCATCGTCTCTCCTGTCTTTTCCTGGCAGCAGACTAAGTGTGAACTCGGTTTTTTTAAACCAGCGCAGAAGGACTGACCAATGTGTGAAGTCAGCCATATGGGAAGTTTACCGGTCTCTCCATGCATGCCTAAAGTGTTGTGCGTATGAGAGAGACGTCACCGGTGTTCAGTCTGGAGAGGAGGTGTGTGTGGAGCCTTCATACCGCATGCTGGCTGCTTCGTCAGTGCAGCCATGCGGAGATAGCATGTGTCGGGTGTGAAGGGCAAAGCGGAGCTTTCGCCGAAGAAAAGAGCAAGTAGTCGTTTACTTAAGGAATCAACGCTATTCCCCCGTGAAACATCAAGACAGGCCTAAGAGGCTCGAAGAGGGGTTTCATGTGTAAACATCGCATCAACACTTAGAATTTATATCGATGTGCTGTAAACAGAACGTGTGGGAAAATAGCTCAACAATATTGGCTTGGCTCGCTAAATTCATCATAAAAGTTCCTCCAGTGTGAAAATCCACATTTAGAAATATGGCCCTTGGTTAATGGAGTAGAAATCTAATATTGACTATTTGGAGTTGGGTACCAAACCCGTATTCGAAAAAAGGAGAGAGTGGCCATTGAAGGCGTGATTCATTTGACACCCTCATTGTTGTTGTAGTCTTTATTGAAAACCGGTGCCTTTTTGCAGCGATGCGATCAACAATGATTGATTGATTGAAAAGTTTCTTTCTATAGGGACAGATACATAAACATAGAGCATTCACAAGAAACAGTCTTTGTTGTCACGGTGGACATAATGACTCACGCCAGTCTTTCCAAAGCTAACAAAGAAATATCAATTAACTGACGGTACAAAGAAGGCAGACAATGAGACGGGACGAATCATTCAGATTTCAATGGATCCCAGTCAAAGATTGGGGAGGAAGAGTGAATATAACGGTGTATTACGTATGCAACAGCTGGGTTCCCATCCAAATGTATCGCAACTTTTAATTGAATTTTCAGAAAGGCGGCAAAAGAAAATGCGAAATAATGCACGTTTCCATCCACTGCTATTTTGCGAATTATAGAGCTGTCAATCACCTGGTGTTTGAGGCCGTCTGAGCTGCGGATCAGCTGCTAGACCCGATATACAGCTCTGTTAAACACATCTAACGTTATTCATTTAAAGTTTCTTGATGATCTACAAGTAGACAAAGGTACCATAACGCCATTTCTGGATCACCAGGTGCGACTCGGCAAGCATAACGTTATAATCCACGGAGCAGATAGTAAAGTGAATCCAATTTCATTCAATTCTAGAAGTGAGTCGCCTTAAAGTTAATATCCCAGTCTTCTTCTGTTTACAACGGCGGGTATTGTGCTGCGTATTTACCATTATTTACCGTGTGTAGCCCTATTGTGTGTCGGCTACACGGCATGTCATGTTTTGCAGCGATCAAGGCAAACTGTGTGGTTTTTGAATGGAGAGACAACAGAATATCGCTTAATCTGTTTCCACCGCACACTTCGCATTTTCCTTTTATCGATACACCCGACTTTTCCCTCAAGCGTGAAAACTTTTTTTGCGAAATTTGGAGGCTTTTGCGAATTAGGTCAGCGTTTCCACTCTTTTTTATGTGCAAATTGGTGGATTCCACGCTGAGAGCAGGAGAATGTTTAGGACAGCAGGGTCAACGGTATGAGTCAAACAGACAGGTGGGTGTGAGCACCATCTGATAGAGCTTCCTCCAGCGCCCTCTGACGCCAGCCACACTGGCATGCAACAACACTACTACAGAGTTCACCGGAGTTCACTGACCCCAGCCACACTACACTGGCATGCAACAACACTACTACAGAGTTCACCGGAGTTCACTGACCCCAGCCACACTACACTGGCATGCAACAACAACAGAGTTCACCGGAGTTCACTGACCTCAGCCACACTACACTGGCATGCAACAACAACAGAGTTCACCGGAGTTCACTGACCCCAGCCACACTACACTGGCATGCAACAACAGAGTTCACTGGAGTTCACTGACCCCAGCCACACTTAGGGCTTGGTATCGAGTTTCGATACTTACTTGGCACCGAAATGAAAGCATCGATACTAAGGGGTATCGAAGCTTCCCTTGTCAATCGATACCAATTTTCGATACCAAAACAAAACAGCGTCATTGAGCCTATAAGCATGCGACATGCTTGCACACCATGCTCTAATACGGCTCGTGATTGGCTGTCATGTAGAGGCATGCAGGAAAAGTTACGCCCACTTTAGCCGGTGTGTGTTTGTTGTGAGCAGCATTGTTGTGAGGCAGGCAGCATGCGGTGCGGAGACAGAAGTGGAACTAGCAAGCTAGTCTAACAAGCTATAGAGTCCTATCCTGGAGTACCATATGGCGAAGATGATGAAAAGCAGGGAAAGAAACAGAAACAACAAGGACTGGTTTCCACAGACAAGAGAAATAATCGAGAGGTGGGTCAGCTTACCGCAAGTTGTTGTTGATGTTAGCGGTTATCAGATCCCTCAGTCTGACAGTCTAGCTGTGAGTTGTAGCTAGCATTAGATCGTTTAATTAATTGGCACCCTAACGTTATGCGCAAGCGGGCATTGTGTATTTTTAGCAACTCGTTAACAAACGCTGATGTCATGATAGTTTGTTGATTGTAAATGCGATTCACTTTGTGCCATTAAGGCTATATTGATAGGCTAGTCAATGCTCAACTATTGTCTTCCATGCATGAAGTGGAGCTGTCTCGTCAGTTTTGACAAGAATGACGTTCTGTTGCAGCAGTGAGCATTAAACACTGATCTGCAACGCTAGCGTTAGATGTTCAATTAATTAGTGTTAACGTTATATGCAAGCGTGCAGTTATCGCCCATTATGTATTTTTAGCAACTCGTTAACAAACGCTGATGTCATGATAGTTTGTTGAATATAAATGGGATTCACTTTGTGCCATTAAGGCTATATTGATAGGCTAGTCCAGTGATACTCAACTGGCGGCCCCCAGTGTGGCCTACGATGGAATTGCAAAAATAAATAAATAAATAAAAATAATTACAGTGCACCTGAACGCAACATGCAAGATACCTGCTGAATAAGTGTCCAAATGTTAATGTAATTCTGGCCAATACTCACACTTCTGTTATAGCATTTCAGTCTGGAATATGGAATATCTTTCAATAATCTATGATTTAGCTGCTAAATTGTCAAATACCGCCGTCTGCTCGCTACCCAGGCACTTATGTATGTACTTAACCTAAGTAACTATCCGGTGTGCACAACATTGTCAGACTAAACTCCATCTGACACCTACAATCCGCTACAGAAAAATGTATATTGATTGTTTATTAACTGGCTCCTGGCCTTCTATCATTTCACGAAAGTGGCCCCCGGGCAAAGCAAGTTGAGTATCCCTGGGCTAGTCAATGCTCAACTATTGTCTTCCATGCATGAAGTGGAGCTGTCTCGTCAGTTTGGACAAGAATAGCGTTCTGTTGCATCAGTGAGTATTAAACACCGATTTGCAACTCTCCGTTCTGCACTGAAAACTATTGCACTGATTTATTTGTTTTACATTTCTTTCCTTTGTGGTACACTGAGGAAGACAATTACTGTTGAAACATTTGTACCTTGCCATCTGCTTTATTAAATCAACAAAAAGGACATTTTGAGAGTGCTGGCCTTTCTTCTCCTTTAAAGATCTTTTTGAGCCGTGCACCCACCGACTGTTTTATCTGTGAGTGTGCTTGCTTTTCCCCCTTTTTCATTTCCTTTGTAGTACTCCAATATTTTTTTGTAGGGACAGCAATAAGTTTAGACAACTTAAAGTTATGTTAAATACAGTAGGTTTGATTCTTTTCTGCTGTAAAACTTGAAAAAAAAACCTAAGGATTTGTATCATAATTGTCAATGTGTAATGCAGTTTTATTTTTGTTAAAATGGATTTTTCTAAAAATTGGTATCGAAAAAAGTATCGTTCAGGAACCGGTATCGAAATCAAAGTATCAAAAACGGTATCGATATCGAAAATTTTTTAACGATACCCAGCCCTAGCCACACTACACTGGCA
Source organism: Poromitra crassiceps (assembly GCF_964638095.1). Taxonomy (NCBI): domain Eukaryota; kingdom Metazoa; phylum Chordata; class Actinopteri; order Beryciformes; family Melamphaidae; genus Poromitra; species Poromitra crassiceps. The sequence goes on along the minus strand of NW_028152222.1, from coordinate 80,883 downwards.
TGCAACAACAACAGAGTTCACCGGAGTTCACTGACCCCAGCCACACTACACTGGCATGCAACAACAGAGTTCACTGGAGTTCACTGACCCCAGCCACACTACACTGGCATGCAACAACAGAGTTCACCAGAGTTCACTGACCCCAGCCACACTACACTGGCATGCAACAACAGAGTTCACTGACCCCAGCCACACTACACTGGCATGCAACAACAGAGTTCACCAGAGTTCACTGACCCCAGCCACACTACACTGGCATGCAACAACAGAGTTCACTGACCCCAGCCACACTACACTGGCATGCAACAACAGAGTTCACTGGAGTTCACTGACCCCAGCCACACTACACTGGCATGCAACAACAGAGTTCACCAGAGTTCACTGACCCCAGCCACACTACACTGGCATGCAACAACAGAGTTCACTGACCCCAGCCACACTACACTGGCATGCAACAACAGAGTTCACTGACCCCAGCCACACTACACTGGCATGCAACAACAGAGTTCACCAGAGTTCACTGACCCCGGCCACACTACACTGGCATGCAACAACAGAGTTCACTGGAGTTCACAACGCCAGCTCTCTTGGCTGTCTGTCTGTCTGGTCTGGTCTGGTCTGGTCTGTCTGTCTGTCTGTCTGTCTGTCTGTCTGTCTGTCTCTCTGTGTGAATAATGAATGCAGTCAGTCAGACAGACATAAAAGACGGCCATGACAATGCAACAAGTGCAAAAAAAGGGCAACCGTGGTCAGTGTACAGATGCGATCAGTTAGCATTTAGCCTAAAAGCCATTCAGCCAGCAGCTGAAAGCTGTAGACGTTAATACAAAACATAATCAACCAAATGAGGAAAACATGTTGGCCATTGGCTGTGCTGTGCTGTGTACCGTTGAAGGGCCAGGAGAGGCAGAGCAGAGCTGGAATAAAGCTAAAGGAGGAACAGCCCAGCTGGAAAAAGACACACATTGAGAGGATTGTATCAGATTTGAGGAAACAGAAGACAGAGAGAGAGAGAGAGAGAGAGAGAGAGAGAGAGAGAGAGATGGAGATTATGTGGAGCCAGCAACATAAAAAGGGATAAAAGGATAAGGATGGAGGTGAGAGACAGGGCCCCCTGCAGGGGAGAAGACCCTGCTTCTGACTGAACTATAAAACCATAAAGAAAAGAATTCGCACACTCAAAATCTCCTCTGCTGTGTTTGATGGGTTACAACATGTTTCCGCGAAAGTGCCTTCGTCAGGGTGCAGTGACGGGTGCAGCACCCCTCCTAACTATAACACCAGTCAGACTAGAAGATGCCAGGTTTCAAGTCCATGTCCAGCTTCAAAGCTCTCAATCTGTCTGGCAACAGACAACATGAGGTTCCAGAGTTTTCTACTGCCACTACTGTGCGAAGGACACTTGGGTCGTAAAGGTACAACAGGGCTGGTGGTCAAGCTCATTAGAAACGTTACTGCAACGTTCCATAACGTAAAGTCAAGATGTCAATATTTGACATTTTGGAAGGGAGTTTTTGCACTGTATAAATATACGTCAAACATAGAATGAAATGCCCCAAGTCACCCTCGCTAACCTACCCAGATCATCTGAGGTTAAACGGGTTTTTGTCAGGACCCACTCAAGTCATGTTAGAGCAGATCACTGCTAAACCAAATTCCATTCGCAGTTGAAGACCATAACCTAAACGAAGGCAAGGAATGTGTATGTAAAGGTGGAATATAGTATGTTGTGCTCAGTGATGAACACATCACACCCCTGTAGGGTGGAGGTTCAATAGCTTTTCATTGGTTTTTAACAATGAAGCTCTTGTCCACCGGAAATTCATCTAGTTTTACATCCGTGCGGCGAAGCCTATAAGTCTATCCAAAATGGAAAGCACTGTATATGTTGTCGGGTTAACAAGTGCTTTTAAATCACGCCTGTTAAAAGACTAAGAGGTGCTTAGCGTGTCCAAAGACATTGCTAGCTGATTTAGGGGCCTGCTGGAGCGATACTCAGCGCACGCCTTCGCATGGACACTGCGGTGTCCAGGAAAGAAGGGGGAAATGTCCCGCTGTTGGAAAACTCATTAGCTGCCATCTCAAATTCAATCACCTCCTTGGTACCAGATCCCCCCGATGGTCCTCTGGACTCAGGACTCTGGGGCCAAAACAACTCCCGCCTGACTACGCCCGACGCCAGTGAGCAGGTGAGGAGAGCCGCCCTCAGCCCCGCCTGACCACGCCCGACGCCAGTGAGCAGGTGAGAAGAGCCGCCCTCAGCAGCCGTCAGACATCTATGGAACAACACAATCAGAAAGACTCCGAGAGAGATTTGGGATGCTGGCGGGGTGCCAGGAAAGGAAACGAATACAAGTCAAGTACAAAGTGAAGAGGACGTGATTGGTTAGCCGCAACACTGAGTGACCTCCCAGCAGGATAGCACAAACACAAACACTTACACAAACACACACGCACGCACACTTACACAAACACACACCCACACAGACACTTACACAAACACACGCACGCACGCACGCACGCACACAGACACTTACACAAACACACGCACACACACACTTACACAGACACTTACACAAACACACGCACGCGCGCACACACACACACTTACACAAACACACGCACGCACGCATGCACGCACACACACAAACACGCACACACACTTACACAGCCACACAAACACATGCACGCACGCACGCACACACACAGACAGACACTTACACAAACACATGCACACACACACACACACACACACACACACACAACCACACGCACACACAGACACTTACACAAACACATGCACGCACATACACACACAGACACTTACACAAACACACACACACACACACACACACACACACACACACACGTGTATGCACCATAGACTGCAAAAACAGATTGACGTAGTGTGACGTCACCCATAGATTTCTGAACTCTCTGAAATCTTTTGAACCCTCAAATTTGGCAGTTTGGCCGTCGCCATCTTGTTTTTTTGGAGCCAGAAGCATCTGGTGCGAGACCAGGGGTTTCCCACCCAGGCGCAGCACCGCCGGCTATTGGCCTGCAGGGGGCAGTGAGGAGCACCACAGGCCTGTCAGTAGGGCTTTCTATTCTCTTGGCTTGGCCAGCAGGGAGCGCTGAGGAGCACCACAGGCCTGTCAGTAGGGCTTTCTATTCTCTTGGCTTGGCCAGCAGGGAGCGCTGAGGAGCAGCACAGGCCTGCCAGTAGGCCGTCGGCGGAGACAAGTGGATTAATGCTGATCTTGTCCTGCTTGATGAGGGGGTTGATGACAGGCAGGTGGTACTGTAGGCCTACTGGACACAAATGTAGCAGATCCGTTGGCTATATTATTTGGGCGTCTGTGTGTGTGTGTGTGTGTGCGTGCGTGCGTGTGTGTGTGTGTGTGTGTGTGTCGTTTTCACTAAGGAGGTGTTACGTCAATAGGGGAAACCAAAGATGAGTTACTGTAATTACACGCTGAAAAATCGTGGAAATGGAAGATTTAATAGATCATGCAGGCAATATTGATTATTATGACATCGCCTGGAGGAGCTAGTGTTCTTTTTACACTTAAACTTACATTGTAGACATCAATGCCTCTAAAGTGCACTCTTTCCATTTAATCTAAGTTATTTTATGATCGTCTGTATTGATTCGTCTGGATTTGGCTTCTTCAGATGCAGATAATGTCCCTTGCTGCTGTCAGTTTTGTTGTTTCCTGATGCTCAACTTCCTTCAACTGTTGATGATCTCTCTTCCGATGCTTCTCCATGGAGACCTGAGTGCCTTGGTTTTTTTAGTAGGGCCCTCTGCCTACTTTTGTATTTCTTATGGACAAGAACTACATCTGCAATGAGCACCACTCTCCAGTTTTATAACAGATTCCTGAAACCAAGCAGCGTTCTTTTACCTCCTTCTACAATACTTTTGAATTGTATTAGAGTCTAAGGAGGCTCCATATTAAGTCCTGAACTCATTTAAGGAGACAGATGAACTTGTGGAAAGACGACAAATTGAATAAAATGTTCAATTTTGATCCAAGATCCGGAAAATAATTGGGTCAGGTTATCCTACAATGCGATGTCAACGCAATATCAGCTTCTTTGTACATTATAAACCTGAGTGCTAGTGGGTCTCTACTATATTCTGTGTCAGCACAATGGAAAAGTATTCTGTGCTGTATATTCCACTCTGTATGCAATATTCATTGGTAAATATCAATGTGAAATGAAATCTCATTAAGGCGCAAACTGTTTATAAATATATGATGTGCATGCATGCGTCAATTTCCCGTTTTGCCTGTTGCAGTCTGTTCCCCTGGGGCATTCTGTGTGCACCTGTGTGTTTGTTTATGCGTGTGTGTGCTGTGTGTGTGTGTGTGTGTACGCATATTTGCATAATATGTATGGATTGTGTATGTGCATATTGATGCCACTAGTATGTCTGAGTAAGTATTAGCATGTCAGCACCATGGCATTACATCACTGGCTTGATGGGGGAAGCTAAGCAGCGCTGACTCTGGTTAGTCTTTGGATGGGAGACCGTGGTAGTACTGAAAGGGGTGTTGGAGGACCAGTAGGAGGTGCTCTTCCCTCACTCCTATCGCAAGACTAGGGGTGTAAGTAACCCCGCCGGTGCCCTGGCTAAATTCACGTGCCACACATCAGTGGTGGAAGGGTTGAGGTCCCCCCCCCCCATATGTGAAGCGCTTTGAGTACTTACAAAAGAGCTATATAAAATATAAATGCATTCAACTATTATTATTATTATTATTATTGAGTACCATGGAGTCAGTACTGAACCTCAGGGCACGGCTGCACCGCAGACGAGTCTGCTCTCCTCATATCCAGACAGTGAAGACCACGCTCCGACCACAACCACAATCAGAAGAACCAATAACGCCAGCAGCAGTCTCATCACATCGTCCTCCCTCCCCTGGCCCATACACCTGTGTTAGGACTACGGCCTCTGTTCTCCTCTTTCATTCAACTTCTCTCTGGATTCAACTTAAAACAATCTTCCTCTGACTAAGCATGAACTGCATTGTTCTCCTATAAGTGATCCCTATCCGAAGCCAGTCAGCACTTTCCTAGCTAACGCAGAGATTGGTTGGGGAACTCGCTGAGACGCACAGTGCCGCATGGTGCTACAGAAAGGCACCGTGGTGAATCGAGTTGAAACCCAGGTCTTCACGGAGCCCCGTGGCTGCAGTCTCGTCGTCGTCCTCTCTTCATTCAGCTCAGACAGGAGAGGAGAGGAGCAGATGGCCGGGACGAGTGGGGCCAGATGGGAAGGTTTGGCCGGAGCAGTGAGGTTAGTGGATGAGACACCCAGACACTAAGTGCCGGGGAACTCTCGAGAAACCCACGTTGAGTCAGATCATTGGCGCTGATGAGATCATGAGACGAGGCTCGGGGAGCGGTTGAAGAAGTTTGGCACGATCGAGTCACAGTGGTCTCGCCACTGCAATGAGCTCTAACGAGTAAGCTAACGAGCGACTTGTTCCAACCAATTAAGAGACTCTAATATGGGGCTCGGGAAACAATTAAGTCACTAGGCAGCCACTGGGAGAGATCCGAGATCCACTTCAAGAAGAACTTAATTTTCCTAACGACCAGTTGGAGACAAAAACATTCACCCTGTCCATATGGAAATCAAATCAACTATGCACTACAAACACTCCAGCGTTAAATCAAGTATGATTCACTTGATTTTCTCCCAATTTATTTGAAGCTGAACTGATGATATTTTTCTTTTATTGGATAGGACAGTTAGCAGTTAGCACACATGAAAGTTAGAGAGAGAGAGAGAGGGATAGGACAGTTACTTAGCACACATGGAAGTTAGGGAGAGAGAGGGGATGACACGCGGCAAAGGGCCACGGGTCGGATTCGAACCCTGGCCGACTAAAAGCCCACCGTGATACTTTTCGTCTTGCAGGTAGTCAGCAAATAGTGTTTTATTGCTCGGCGTCAACAAGATGAACCTGTTTACCTCTCCAACCACCATTTTAGAGCCATTCTACTACACGTCAACACTATCCTGCCCAGACAGGTTAAATGATTAGCCAATTAATCACCAGAAAACAGTTCAGTTAAGACAGGTCCAACTTATTGGAAGATCAATCTTGGCGCCTGCGGAGTTTAAGTAATAAGAAAGTGAAGTCAATAAGGCAGAGACGCTCAATAATCATTAATATGCTTCAAATATCCACCAAAGCAAAGCAGACAGCTAATGGCCTCCGTTTCTTATCAATGTGGCCGAGTCGGGATGCGTTGCTCCTACACATGGTGGCCTAAAGGTTAGAGAAGCGAGCTTGTGTCCGGAAGGTCGTCGGTTCAATCCCCGGGACCGGCATGATAAATCTGGGTGGGGAAAGTGAAAAGGCAGCACTTGCCCCTCCCTCATTACCACCATGAGGTGCCCTTGAGCAAGTCCCTTAACCCCAACTGCTCCAGTGGAGCTGCTCAGTGGCCAGCAGCTCACACTGTGTTGTACAGGACTGGTCAGCTTCCAGGTGTGAATGTGTGTGAATGTGAACAGGCTCCTGAAAAAGAGAGCATTGCTCTCAGTGAGACTCCTCCTGTATAAATAAAGGTACAAAAAAAATCGCATCACTCTGCCAGAGGAACAAACTCTGCCAAGAACATGGATTCTCTGGGCAGCAAGAGGCAGAGAGAGGGGGAGGAGAGCTGAGGCTGCTGAGGACGAGGAGGTGCATGGAGGCAGAGGGAGGAGGAGGAGAGCTGAGGCTGCTCGATGTGCATGGAGGCAGAGAGAGGAGGAGGAGAGCTGAGGCTGCTGAGGACGAGGAGGTGCATGGAGGCAGAGGGAGGAGAGCTGAGGCTGCTGAGGACAAGGAGGTGCATGGAGGCAGAGGGAGGAGGAGGAGAGCTGAGGCTGCTCGATGTGCATGGAGGCAGAGAGAGGAGGAGGAGAGCTGAGGCTGCTGAGGACGAGGAGGTGCATGGAGGCAGAGAGAGGAGGAGGAGAGCTGAGGCTGCTGAGGACGAGGAGGTGCATGGAGGCAGAGGGAGGAGGAGGAGAGCTGAGGCTGCTCGAGGTGCATGGAGGCAGAGAGGAGGAGGAGGAGAGCTGAGGCTGCTGAGGACGAGGAGGTGCATGGAGGCAGAGGGAGGAGGAGGAGAGCTGAGGCTGCTGAGGACGAGGTGCATGGAGGCAGAGGGAGGAGGAGGAGAGCTGAGGCTGCTCGAGGTGCATGGAGGCAGAGGGAGGAGGAGGAGGAGAGCTGAGGCTGCTGAGGACGAGGAGGTGCATGGAGGCAGAGGGAGGAGGAGGAGAGCTGAGGCTGCTCGAGGTGCATGGAGGCAGAGGGAGGAGGAGGAGGAGAGCTGAGGCTGCTCGAGGTGCATGGAGGCAGAGAGAGGGGGAGGAGAGCTGAGGCTGCTGAGGACGAGGTGCATGGAGGCAGAGGGAGGAGGAGAGCTGAGGCTGCTCGAGGTGCATGGAGGCAGAGGGAGGAGGAGGAGGAGAGCTGAGGCTGGTGAGGGCGAGGAGGTGCATGGAGGCAGAGGGAGGAGGAGGAGAGCTGAGGCTGTTGAGGGCGAGGAGGTGCATGGAGGCAGAGGGAGGAGGAGAGCTGAGGCTGCTGAGGATGAGGAGGTGCATGGAGGCAGAGGGAGGAGGAGAGCTGAGGCTGCTGAGGACGAGGAGGTGCATGGAGGCAGAGAGAGGAGGAGGAGAGCTGAGGCTGCTGAGGGTGAGGAGGTGCATGGAGGCAGAGAGAGGAGGAGGAGGAGAGCTGAGGCTGCTGAGGACGAGGAGGTGCATGGAGGCAGAGAGAGGAGGAGAGCTGAGGCTGGTGAGGATGAGGTGCATGGAGGCAGAGAGAGAAGGAGAGCTGAGGCTGGTCAGGGCGAGGAGGTGCATGGAGGCAGAGAGAGGAGAAGGAGAGCTGAGGCTGGTGAGGATGAGGAGGTGCATGGAGGCAGAGGGAGGAGGAGAGCTGAGGCTGCTCGAGGTGCATGGAGGCAGAGAGAGGAGGAGGAGGAGAGCTGAGGCTGGTCAGGGCGAGGAGGTGCATGGAGGCAGAGAGAGGGGGAGGAGAGCTGAGGCTGCTGAGGACGAGGTGCATGGAGGCAGAGGGAGGAGGAGGAGAGCTGATGCTGGTGAGGACGAGGTGCATGGAGGCAGAGAGAGGAGGAGGAGAGCTGAGGCCGCTCGAGGTGCATGGAGGCAGAGAGAGGAGGAGAGCTGAGGCTGCTCGAGGTGCATGGAGGCAGAGAGAGGAGGAGGAGAGCTGAGGCTGTTGAGGCCGAGGAGGTGCATGGGCCAAGCCTTCATCTCACTCTGATTGATCATTAGGGGCAACACTCTGACTTCCTCCCACTCAGCTCCTGCTGCACCTCCTTTCTCTTCACATATTTCAGTTTTCTTCCACAGTCTACAGTGAACATCCACCCCCATTTTCCATGGCAGTGTAGCATGTCAACCAACAACCGCTTCTGCTTCACACGCACCAATGTCAGGAATTTCAACCTGTAAACAGCCACGATTGCAAATGGGTGGTCTATATGCCTTCAGACTAGGGATGTTCATTTTGAAAATTTTCCAAAATCGATAATCGGTGAGAATTAACGATCAATTATCGATTATCGATTTTATTAATACTTAGAAAATTTTCAATATTTTCAATTTTTTTTTTTTTTTTTTTTTTTTTTTTTTAACAAAATGAATGCCTATGGCAGAAAATACGAAAGACAACGTGTTCTCCTCAATGAACTCTTTATTTCAATGTGTCTCCTCTCCAACACTGCTGTCCCCGGCGCATGCCGGTGTGAATTTCTCATGTTTAAAACAGTTTTGTTGGCACAAAGGCCCGTGCCCAGCCAGAAAACTAGAGACTATATGAAGCTCCACCTCACGTTAGTCGGCTGTGCAATGGAGTGGGGCGAGGAGGAACGATTTCCACCCAAACCTAGTCCAAAAAAAAAAAAAAAAAAAAAAATTTTTTTTTTTTTAATAATTAAAAAATCGATCCAAATGCCACAGGATCGATTCCAATCCTTAACGATCGATTATCGATTTTCGATAATTGATGAACATCCCTACTTCAGACAGAGATGGGGACTTGGGACTTGGACTCGAGTCGAGTGGCACATTGTCCTCCAAAGACTTGAGACTTGACTCGGACTCGAGATTTGGGATTCAAGTCGTGCACAATCTTTTTTGTTAAATTTTTTTGGTGCATTAACATTAAGCAAATGTCTACTAATAATAATGTCAACTAATCAATGCTCATAATGCATGCTAATATAGGAGTGAGGAAAGGTACATGCTTTGAATCCCTTAGTTTGAGCTATGCAGTGTTCTGCGGACCGGACGGCATCCAGCAGATGATGGAACGAAGCGAGAACAAAGATACTTGACTTGGACTTGTGACCAAAAGACTTGAGACTTGACTTGGACTTGCAAAAAATGACTTGTGAGCATCTCTGCCTTCAGATTCTATATAGAGTATGAGGCAAGCCAAGCATACTGTAGTATATTATTCAACTGCCAGAGGATAGCCATCAACTGTGTGGAGCTCTTATAGATATCCACCTCACAAGTTGACAGGCAGAGTGACTGGGTATAGACGGACAGACGGACGCAGATGCACACACACACACACACTAGCACACATCAAAGTGATCTAATGATGCCCCTAAAAAAATCATCTGTGTCCCACCTGAGGCTTCTGGTGCCTCGGAGATCCCTTGGGTGACTGACTGCCCGGGACAGAGTCTTTAAAAGGGACCAGCAGGGCACATGGCACCGGTCCAGTCCTCCTCCTCGGAGGGACCGGTGCACCAGAGGTGACATCTCTGTCTTTTCCTCCGGGTTGACAGTGAGTGCTCTTTGTTCTGGCTCTGTCTCGTGACGGGTCTGCAGTGTTGCTGTGTGAGTCTGGGGCTGCGTCACCACCGACAGACTGGGGAAGGCTGAACACTGCAGGGTGGAGAAAACCACTGCAGCCTGCATACATTTTCAACCCTTTCGCCATCCCCAAAACTAGCAAAACACATGCTCTGAGAAATGTGTAGCATTCAAGATGAGACCAGATAGTGTTCAGAGCAAGTTGTTATTAATATCCACACGCAGTAGGTTGCTACACTGTTCTTTTGTATCTTATGGTTTAAGGGCTGGGGGGAAAAATCGATACACCATAGTATCGCGATATTTTGCCTGACGATATTGTATCGATATTTGGACGCCAAGTATCGATATATATAAAAAAAAAAGATTTGCAGGCCATGCCATGCCAGGCCACCGGGCATCTGCCCAAAGCGCCCGATGTTGCAGTCCACGCCTGCAGTGGCATATTGAGTCCAGAGAAGCTTAATAATGTAGCCTACATGTGGGGCAAAAACAAAACAAAACAAAAAAACACTGCATGTTTTACTTCCGGTGAGGTCAAGGAAAAGGTAGGAAAAGGAGTTAGACAATATATCGAAATATCGCAATATTCAATATATCGCAATACTAGCATATCGCAATATCGCAATACTATCGTATCGTGACTCAAGTATCGTTTTAATATCGTATCTGGTGATTCCCACCCCTAGGTTATATACATGTAGATAATAGTATCAGTAACTTTTTGCAACAACTGTGTCGTCAAGGATATTGTCATGGAGCCTACAATATACAGTACAAAGAGTGTGTTAGTGATCAGTCATGTGCTGCTGGGAGCACAGGAGATCAAAAGGACTTGCTTTTTACACAGCAAAACAAATGAGACAGGACCCGGTCTTCATTCACTATTTCCTCCTGGGCGAATACAAATTCCCATTTTAATTTAATCAGGCACAGCAGGGCAGGCTCATGGGGTCCTGGCGTGGAACTGGCTGCGGTGCAACAACACAGGTTTCATTCAGACACCTTTTCCAACAGGCTTTTGTTTTCACTGCTGTACAAACCATCTCTGCGGCTTTAATGACAAGCGACCGCAGAATGAAACAGAATGGATCAAACCAAACCCACTTTTGACTAATCCATCTGTAATTACAGCTGCTAATCATTTATTTATAGTATACATATATTTGAGATTTATGCATGTGTATCAATGTATGTGTAAATATTAGATGATAGATATAGGTGTTGTATGTGTATATATGTATATATATGTGTATATGTGTATGTGTATGTATGTATGTATGTATATATATATATATATATATATGTGTATGCGTGTGTGTATATATATTATATATATACAGTATATATATACATATATATATATATATATATATTTTTTTTTTCTTCTAAAATATATATATATATGTATTGTGTATATAAATATTTGATTATAATAGGTTAAGGATTTAAATATGGAAGTCAATAGATGATGATTAATTACTGAGTAATGGAGAAGGGATAGGATTAAATAAGTTTATACTTCTTCCTACTCCTTTTAAAACATGGTAAGTTGATATTGTTTATTTGTTTTAACTATTTTGTTTAGTTTGTTTTTGATTGTTTTTATTTCTCACATGTTCGAAATAAAGATTTAATTCATTCATTCATTCATTCATTTATTTTTAGCTCGCACTAACGCTGGAATGTCTATAATGGTATATAATAATAATGTCTATAATGGTATATACACAGTACAGTACACATTTTGTGTTCTCTTCATGAAATGCCAAGGACACATTGCTATTGTGGGCCTATTTGTTTCTCTCCTTCACTCTCCTCCTGCTCTGCTTCATCGACCTTATGTAAGAGAAAGGTCACAGCATATCTATTATTAAAGGCTCAGTCATGGTATATTACATTATTAATCACCTCTATGTAGTCTCTTAACCCACACAGCGGGATTCCAACCTGCGTCTCATATATGTTTAAGCAGAGAGAGAGAGTCCTGCTGCAGTCCCACAGGTCACCCTGACACTCACTTAGAAGACCACCACATGACAGGCATTTATATTCCACCTTCTTCATTCAGAAACACTTAGAACGTCTTCACAAACTCAACGTCCCAGAATCTCCAGGCGTTCTCTATGTCCGTTAACCCCCGACGCTGCCAGATGGTTTCTTTTCACATAACCGCTCTGGAAACCGTTTCCAAGGGCGGGCACTTTCAAAAAAAATACCTGGCAGGTGATTGGATGAACCATCTGTCTATCACCGTCTATCACGGGGCTCGCTTCTCACTGGCGTTGAGGCGTCACACCTAAATCCCGCCCGTAGCCGCCACATAGGACACCGCCGATTGGTGGTGCGAACCACCGCCGATTGGTGCGAACCACCGGCGGTTCAGATTCAACCCAATAGAGACACTGCGTAACGCGTCATCATTCAGAAGCCACGCCCAAGACGGGGGAAAACAGAAAGCCCCCCTCCAATCCTGGCGTTCTCCTATGTCACGTGCATGGTTTCGTGTTGCACACGATTTTTTACATGTGTTGTCTGCGCAGCCCACCACACAACAGCTTTTAGCTATGTTTAATTCAAGGAAAATGACGCCGGTGTGTGGAAATGAACGGAGGCTTTCCCCCGTGATGGGCGTGGCCTATTCCATGCAGTGTCTCTACAGGCTCATTTCTTCACAGCAACCTTTTGAGGTGGTAAAGCAGGAAACGACACAGGTGTAATCATTAGCATTAATGAGGGGCACCTGGAACACCTCAACAGAATGCTAGCATAATGAACGGTATTAGCGTACAGCTGCTTTTACTTCCTGCTTTTACCACCTCAAAAGGGTTGCTGTGAATATGGCTCTGTAGATCGGCGCGTGGCAAGAATCCAGCTGCCTCGCGGGGTTATACGTCGTTATACCACGGAGAAACCAACCCGTGACGAGGAATTCAAACTGTACAGGAACCTGTCCCCCCCCCGAGGAAATCGAGCAAACACCCCTTCGTGTAGCCGACGATGATGCGTCGTTACGACTGTCAGCATAGCAGGGCCATCGAGGCAGCTCGAGAGGCAGAGATGTGCTGTGAAAGAAGCACCGCATGGGGCAGAGCAGCCAGAAGCTGAGCCACACGCCCACCCTTCCTGAATCAGCCGTTTCTGTGGCGACCAGAGCAGAGGGGGGCGGAGGCATGTGGGGGGGGGGGGGGGGGGGGGGGGAGGGAGGGAGGAGGAGGAGGAGGAAGTGGAGAAGAGACAACATTTCAAAAACCCCCGGTGGGAGAAAGATGAAGAGAGACAGGATGAAGGCACGGAGGAGCGATAAACGGACCAGGCGGGGTCAACGTGGGGAGAGCATCATTCCTGAGCATCGGTGTGACAGACTGACGGGCAGCAGCAGCAGCAGCAGCAGCAGCATCCACCCTGAGACACAACAGACAAACATGGAGGGTGGATTGTTCTTCTTCACATGCTGAAGGATTCATTGGCCTGAGGCTGCTTGCAGATCACAGTCATGGCTCAGGGGGTTTATAGCATCTCTCTAGCCGGCAGGGAGGGCCTCCGCAGCAGCAGCAGCAGCAGACATGTGACACACACACACAGACACACACACACACACACACAGACACACCACCGCGTCTCTCTCTCTGTGGAATCGCATGGGGGCCATATGGTCCTGTTCAAATCCTCGTATGTCTCTGTCCCCTCTGCATGCAAATCTCTGGAAGTAAGTCGTAGCGGATTAGGAGGAGAGAAACAACAGCGAGGAGCTGGAGACGGGATGGGATGGGGAGGAGCCCATTCAACAAGTTGTTGTGCAATGTTGTGTGCACTGAAGAGAGCATTTTGGACCATCCAGATTCCTCATCAGCTGCCATCATCATCATCACACACACACAAACGAACGAACGACACACGGCGAGGCAACAGTAGGAGTGTTACATAATAACCTGGAGAAGAAGAAGAAGCCAGAAGGTGCTACCATGCTTAAAATGGGCAAGAGAGCAGTTTAGATTAGATGATAGCATCACATAAAGCCAAATAGTAATATTATGAACCAGCTGACGCTCAGCCACGGCCAATGCAATTGATGCGCTTTGTGTGAGAAAAGTCAAAATGCACGATAAATCGTAACAAGGTATCCCATTTTCATATCAATTTCAGCCATTTGTCTCAAGTGGATAATTAAAATTCGCCGTTGAATATCGCAAACCTCATTGCCAACAGAGTGACAGATTGTCCTTGTTTTTTGATATCATGCCAGCATCTGGAACTCAGTGTTATGCAATGAATTCTACTTTGAACGGCGCTCGGTGTGTTTCTTGTACTACAGAGATCCCTACGGATGCAGGAGGCTCTCTGTGCGCAGCAGAGACAAAAGACTCACTCTGAAGCCATCATCTGAGATGTAAACAACTGCAGGTTGACGTGACAGCTGTCTGCGCCGGCCCACAGCGTCCGGCCGCACGCCGTTTGTGGCAATGTGTGCATTTGCATTGCATCAAACAGTCTGCCTACAGTCTGCCTACAGTCTGCCTACAGTCTGCCTACAGTCTGCCTACAGTCTGCCTACAGCTTCCTCATGTCTTTTTTCCCCTTTCTGAACAAGACTGAGAGATAACAGTAACACAGCCACTGGTGTAACCGTTCCCTGCTCCGCCCACCTTCTCCTCCAGACACACATGGAGATACACACACACACACACACACACACACACACACACACACACACACACACACACACACACACACACACACACACACACACACACACACACCTATTCACTCACACACACACACACACACACACACACACACTCACACACACACCTATTCACTCACACACACACACACACACACACACACACACAGAAATTAGATGGATGCAGCCCTTTAAAAGGCAAAGCTTCCCCAAGTCCCAGTGGTCTTTTTCACCTGTCAGTCAAGAGGTAAACAAGCCCACACACACACCCACACACACAAACGTGCACCCCCCCCCCCCCCCCCCCCACACACACACACACACACCTACGCACGCACACACACACACATTGCTCAGGAAAACTTTGACTTCATCCCATACTTGCATTTGTTAAATCAGTGCATCCTTGTTGTAAATACTGCAACATATTTGACACAAGTATTCTAGTAAAAAACGGACAAACATGACATTCATATTGAAGTGTAAAAATGCAGTTTAGCAGTAAGGAAGAAGGGACAGTCATTTTCTATTTAGGCAACAAGTATTTTGAGCTGTCGACGGTGTGCGTGTCCTACCCAGACTATTTCACTGTGATGATGATAGGAAGGAGGGCTGAGAGACTCACCTGTGTGCGGTCCTGTAGGTGTGTGGAGTGTCTGGAGTCAGTGGCTCCTCACACTGGAGTCACGCCAGGCTCTGCAGCTCTGCTCTGTTCTACACCACTCTGCTCTGCTCTGCTCTGCAGCGCTCTGCTCTGCTTTGCAGCGTTTTGCAGCGCTCTGCACCGCTCTACAGCGCTCTGCTCTGCTCTGCTCGCCTCTGGCTTCACACGTACAGCACAGCAACGCAGGGAAGGCTGGGGGCTGCACACTGTGTGATCAGCTCAACTCTCTCTCTCTCTCTCTCTCCTTCCCTTTCTCACTCTCTCTCTCCCTCCCTTTCTCTCTCCCCTTGCCTTTCTCACTCCCTCCCTCTCTTTCTCACTCCCTCCCTCTTTCTCACTCCCTCTATCTCTCCGCCTCCCTCTCTATCTCCCTCCCTCCCTCTCTTTCTCCTTCTCTCTCTCTCTCTCCCTCCTTTTCACTCTCACGCTCCCTCCCTCCCTCTCTCTCTCTCTCTCTCTGACTCTTCTTCCTCTCTCCTCCAGGCTCTGTGTTCCTCCTCAAGGCTGGCTAGAGGCGACTGTGGCAGAGCTTGGCTGGGGAGATGAACACAGAAACAGTGAGAAAGTGTATATGATGTGTGTGTGTGTGTGTGTGAGAGAGAGAGAGAGAGAGAGAGAGAGAGAGAGAGAGAGAGAGAGAGAGAGAGAGAGAGAGAGAGAGAGAGAGGATTCTTTGGGCACCGCTGACAGCCACAATGCACATAGGTTCTTCACTGTGAGAGAAAAAGCTACTCCCTCTGCCTGCATCCCCCGCACACTCTCTCTCTCTCTCTCTCTCTCTCTCTCTCACACACACACACACACACACACACACTCTTTCTCTCTCTCACACACACATATGCATGCACACGCACACACACACATATGCACGCGCGCACACACACACACACACACACACGCGCGCGCGCGCGCGCATGCACGTGCACACACCCCTTCTTCCCGTCCCCTCACCAGCCTGTGGAAATGAGTCACTGCTCTCAGCCAATCGCACGGCAGCCCCACTGCCTCTGATTAGAATCACAGGAGTATTTATTGAAGCTGATGCTTCTGTGCTCCTATTTTGAGGAGCTGCTCGTGAAATGGAGAAGAGAAGCTCAGGCAGGACTTGACGTACTTCTCCTTTTAATGGCCGTCACTCTGTTCACGTTATGTATGGCATGGGTGATGGAGGAAGAGAGTGACAGCACACTTCATGATATAAAACTATGCCACGGCAAACATCTCTCCTTAAAGGTGCCATCATCCTATTTGTCTAGAAAGTAAGGAGTACCGGCATAGCCTATTTTTTCAAGTGACCTGAAATCATAATGAAATCTCGGAAGAATTCCACAAACCGCTGACAGAAATGCAAGAGAAAGGTCATATTTCGGTGATCTGTATTTTGTACAGTGTAAGGGCCTGTGTCCACCTAGCGTCTTTTTCCGACGTTAAACGCTGGGAGTGCGCTGGGTAGCGCTGATCCCAGCACACAATATAACAAGGAAGCAGTCTGAAAGTAACGTTAGTTCAGCTTGATAGCTGACAGCTAGCAAGCTAATAACACAGGTAGGCTGCATTATTAAAAGCAGTAAGCACAACACTCACCAGAAATATTAAGTGTCTAGCCAATCTGCTCCCACAATTGGGCCGTTCTGTCTCTGTTGCGATAGTTTCTCCATATGATTAGTTGGCAGAAAAGCAACACCCGACACCAGCGTCTTTCTGAAAAGTAAAAAAAAATTCAGCTGGAAGCGCTGGGAGTCGGGCGCACAAAAACGGCGGAGCACTGTGAAAATAGACGCTGCGCACGCACTTTCGCAGCGCAGCGCAGCACAGCGCAGCGCAGCGCACTTTCTCTA
The DNA here is from genome assembly GCF_964638095.1 of Poromitra crassiceps. NCBI lineage: Eukaryota > Metazoa > Chordata > Actinopteri > Beryciformes > Melamphaidae > Poromitra > Poromitra crassiceps. The sequence continues at coordinate 63,817 of NW_028152222.1, read as the reverse complement.
GACGTCCGTGTGCGCTCGCATACGCTCTCCCCCCATTGGAAACAACTGAAAAAAGACGCTGGACCTCAGGAAAAAACGCTAGGTGGACACAGGCCCTAAGATGTTTTGGGGGTGGTGAACGATTCATTTTGATTGACCTGTTGAGGAGAACAACTGAAAATCAGTACCAGTCCTGTCAGTCCTGAAGACCTACAGACAACTCCCAGGCCGTCAGTCAGTCAAACACCACTATTCATGACTTGTGTGCTGCGAGCCTTTTCTGTTGTGGTCGCCATCTTGACGACGCCCAAATCGATGCCCTCTATTTGATACGCAATTGGAGCTAGATTGGAACAATAGTGTCAAACGTCAATATCTGACGCATCACATCGCTTCTATTTTGACATTGTGAGCAAGAGCATAAGTAGCTGGAGCGTTTGATGTAGAACACATGTATGTAGTGTAAAGTTGTGTTTTAAAATGTGTGAAGTCAGGGAGGTACGGTGGTGCAGTGGTGCAGTGGTAAGCGCTATCACCTCACAGCTCGAAGGTCGTGGGTTCGATTCCCACCTGGGACGATGTGAACGCTGAAGGAATGCGTGCCCGTCCGCATGTCCTCGAGTGCCCACCGCCCGGGTGGGGTCGTCAAAAGGGCCTTTCTGTGTGGAGTTTGCATGTTCTCCCCGTGCCTCCCGGGGGTTTCCTTCATATAGGAACCCCTCACCAAAACATGCAATATCCTGGTTGCTAATGTGATGCCTCCTCTGGTCGTTAACACATTGAGTGCCAGCGACGCCAAATGGCGTCAGGAGAAATTTACCGTAGGCTGCCAGCGACGCCAAATGGCGTCAATAACTCCAAATTCATATTTTGACGGGGGGATGTCGATCTAAGCCTCTTACATCGCCTCTTACAATATGGGAGCTATTGAATGTGTCTAACCTATTTTACAGAACCCTTAGGTGGCGACAGTGCCCTCCCGATTAGACAAAGGCCAGGAGAAAAGAGAGAAGAAGTCATGAGGAAACGGAATACGGAAATCGCATCGATATGCTTGAAGCATAACGTTAGCTGTGCCTGTGAACAGCAGTCATCTGCTGCCACAATTGAGCCCCATCCGTGTCCGCTGCGATAGTCCATCCATATGATTTAGTTGCCGACACGGCGACACCAGCGTCTTTCTGAAAAGTTACATTATTCTCAGCTGGGAGCCGAGGACACGCTGTAAAAAAGCGGGGGGATGCAGGCAGCGGACTTTTCAGTGCAGATCAAACTCAGAGCAAACCGCAGCAGAGACACTCGACTCCTCCCACCACGGAGGAGGAGGAGGAGGGGGGTGGGGCATGCAGGGCACTAATGAATGCAGAATTCATTCTGTCGCCTTTCTAACATAAAGATGTGATTATCTCAGAAACTAATTTCAGCATGCTCTTTTTGGTCGAAAACACTCTTTTTCAGAGGGGTGTATTTCCAAAATGGAACGGTTTATAAACACAGTTTTTTTTTTTATGAAACAGAAGGGTTCAAAGTTTCATTGAGGCTATTGGTTGTCCATATAAGAGGAACACAAAAAATGATATGGCTATATTAAAATGCATTGCGGCCTATGTGGCACAGTACAGCAACCTTTTGCCCAAGGGCCGTGGCACTCAAAGTGTTAAGGGCGCCTGTTCAGAGGGAGGGGAACTGGTTGGAATAGCGTGATCCTCCCACGTGCTATGTCCTACCGGTGAAGCTTCCTCTGTCAGGTGAAAAGAAGCGGCTGGCTAACTGCCCATGTCTCGGAGAAAGCATGGAGCCAGTTTCGGCTCTCCCCATATCGGCAGAGGGTGGAGTAGCAACCAGGATAAAGAAATTACGTTAGCACTAATGGGGGATAAAAATGGGATAAAAAATCGGGGGGGGGGGAAATGTGTGAAGTCAGCTTATCACTGCTCTAGCTTGGCTCCATAAGCTCCCATTATAAAGATTGAAAAAAGTATACAATTTAACGGCGATTTCACAAAAAAGTACAAAAGGTACTCAAACTGGTGACCCGTTTAAAGTTTGAATGGAGTGTCTAGCTTAAAATATACTTAGAGATCAAAGAGGGCATGGTTTTGAACAGTCCTATATAGACCTTATTCGCTAACCCTGGATGGCGCCATATTGTTGACATACCGTCCTGCGCGCACACAGCGCTGCAGCTGAGAACTAGTAACAGCCTTATTGTTGTTTCTGTTCAATTACAAAATAGCGATGGTAATGACACCAATAAAAACCCCACAGTTGTTATTTGTATGCTGCCGACGGCAGCCGTTAATGCCTGTAATAAATAAACAAAAGAACGAGGTGAACAGACTTTGCTGTGAGGAGCTGTCAGAAAGTTTCACCTCTCTCAACTAACTATCCACACCTCTCCTGTGCTGCTGACGTATCCCCAGTCTCGCTCCCTTCACGTCTGTGGATGGTAGAGATAGAAACAAACCACGGGGACTTTATTGCTGTCATTACTACAGCCATGCCTAACAGCAGGTCACCATCCGAACACAATTGGAACAATACAGGTAACGCTAACGGCGGCTAGCTTCCTATAAACGCTGCTCTTACATAGGCTGTCACTTGAGAGCTGCTGCGTTATGTCGACAATATGGCGGCGGTGGGCGTGCCAGTACGTGAGTGACGTCAATCGAATAAGGTCTATAGTTCCATTGTAAAAACAGGTACTGTGTGCTCTGCTGTGTTCGGGCATCAAGATGGCTGCCACAACATGAACAAACATTGTGCGCGGGTCATGATTTCATATTGATTGACACCCCACTTTGCTGAATAAAGGGGTTATTGTCAAGGGCTGTGCACTGTCAATCAATTGTGAACAGTGCTTACAATGAAGACACGCCTCCATCTGGTTCCAGACTGATATGAAATCAGATAAGATGTGGGACATCTGTGGAGTGTGGGGGGCCATAGAACACAAAAGACACTCAATAACTGTCAGCACAAAATGCTTTAAGGGGTTGCAGGCCACAACAGCAGAGCCAATAATGTGGTCTGTGTCACGGGCCACACATCCAAATCAATTTATCTCATCTCTGGTCCAGGTGGAGAAAATACAGTCCGATAAGCCAAAGGGTCTGAGACAGCGAGAAGGAGAGGAGGTTCAAAAGGTAAGGCAGAGGAAGAGGAGGCACAATAGAGGAGGAGAGGAGGTTCAAAAGGTAAGGCAGAGGAAGAGGAGGCACAATAGAGGAGGAGAGGAGGTTCAAAAGGTAAGGCAGAGGAAGAGGAGGCACAATAATGTATGACACGAGATCAACGGAGGACAGTCAGAGAGCATCAAATGAGAAGGAGGGGGTGCGTGTGAGCCCGTGACTGAAAGGAAAGCTGCAGCGTAGCTGTTAAAGTCATTTTCTGTTGCAAGCTGAAAATAGGCCCGGCCATCAGATGCACATAATAGAATATCCTGATGATTATAAGGATAGACTGCACTCATTCCTAACAGGCTCGTTTCTCCCCCCCCCCACATTTCCATGATCTCGGAATGAATCCATTTTGGTAAAGTAAGTAAAAAAAGAACTGTGTCTGGTCAACGTCTAGTCTTGACATCCGCTGCAACTGACTCTATAGTCCACGAGGTCAGAGACGTACGACAACTGTCAAACCTCTGGCAAAGGTCCTGAAGCTATGAACTCATTAAGGTGAGTGGCTCGTTCTGTCGAGGGGAATTGGTTGAAACGTCTCACAGCTGTTTCTCTTCATTTCAGAAGTGTAGCAGAAGAGGCGTCTGGACTTCCACAGGAATATGATGGAAAAGGTTCTGCTTCACGCTCTGGCGGGAAGCAGGAAGAGCTGTCCGCTCATCCCTGCACGATGCTGGACCTCGTCAAAGCAGCTGTAGCCGGCCGACGCGGATAGATTACATGGCAACCGCAAAAGACTGTATACTTGACTGTACTTGACATTTAAAATCGGAGACTTGGAAATATCAACCAGTCCAGGATGTGAAATTATTACTCGTGCCTGCCTAATAGTTATGGCAGTGATGTTGCTCAGACTTTTTACACAACTCTATGTATTGAGCAGCTTATGTGAAGGTGTTACGAACACCAAGCATTTACTAGGAGGAAAAAAGTCTGTCGTTGATACTCTACTATAGAGTCTGTGGCAGATCACAGTCAGTCTAGACCAGCAAAAGCAGACGGCCTTGGCTATTAAGTCTCTCTTCAGAAGCACTTGCTCATCAGTGGCTATTGTACACCTACAATATAACACAATCATATGGCTGCCTGGCTACTTACTATAAATTAACTCATTGAGTGCCAATGACGTCGATCGGCGTCAAAGTAAATAGTAACGTTGAGTGCCAATGACGTCGATCGGCGTCAAATGCGTTTTTTGACGGTGGGACGTGGATCAAAGCCTCAGGCATCTCCTGTACAAATATTGGAGCTATTGAAGGTGTATAACCTATTTTACGGACTCATTAGGTGGCGACAGTGCTCTCCAGATTAGAGAAAGGTCAGGAAAACAGCAGGAAAAAGCCCCGTGATGAAAGAGAAACCGCTCATGCTGCAGCCAGAGCCATATAGATTGCTCTGGCTGGAGCTGACGTTGGCTGCGAACAGCAGTCAATCCGCGCCCACAACTGAGCCCCTCTGTCTCTGCTGTATAGTTTCTCCACACGATTAGCCGCCAGAAAAGCAGCACCCGACGCCGAAGGGCCAAACCATTCTCAGCAGTCCGGTTTGGCTTTTCCGTGTCGCGCTGGGAGCCGGCGCACAAAAACGGAGAACTCCGAAAATAGACGCTGGGTGCGTGAGGCTGTGTGTTAGTGTGGGGAGGAGTTTGCAGCTGAGGGGGGGAGAGGGGGGTGGGGCACGCAGGGCACCACACAACTACACCACGTCACTACATCAGAAAATATTAGCTTCAGAGTCAGTGAATGTGCTTGAAATGCTTCATTTCACAAAAGGCTGAATATCTCAGCTTCTAATTTGAAACGCCTGTTTTTGCTGAAAACAACCTATCTTCTCCGGCTCATAACTAAAGAACGGAAAATGGTATCAATAAACTTTTTGCTGATGATACAATCGAGTCTCCTCGTTCTTTGTGCGTGTTCGGTGTTTACATAGTAATATCAGACAATATTCTGTGGGCCTCGAGAAATCACTGAAAACGCTCTGAAACTCTGGCACTGGGAGCGTCCGTTCTCCAAAAGTGGCTGGCACTCAATGAGTTAAGCTTAATTTATACTTATTATAAAGTGTCGCTCAGCACATGGTCGCAGACGAAAAAGAAAGTGTCGCTCATGGTGTTGCACGTGACACTCGAACGCTATAAGCATACAGCCAAGAGAAGAGAGGGAACGAAATGCACAGTGAAACCACCTCGGAGGCAAGATGTAACATACTTGGCTGCAGCCGCATATAAACAGCACACAACCACACAACTCACCTCCTCTCTCTCTGGGAAATTGGTCGCGACGTTCTTTGTGATTTTCACGAAGTCATACATCAAGGACAGGCTGATATAAATAGCGGGGACACGTTCATTCATTTCAATCGAGCGAAAACTAGCAGGTGGACCCCAACCAAAACAAGGAAGAGCACGTGCCGTCTATATAGCTAATCAGACTTGCGCGATACTATGGCGTAGTCAGCAACACTAGACATTTCACCAGGTAGCAGACACTGCACGCCGACACTTGAAAGTGTCGACTCAAGTCCTCATTTCTGTCGGCGACCGTTTCAAAAGTGTCGGCAGACGAAGCATAAATTGGGCTTTAGTGTGGCAGACTAATCATTTGCAATTTGGAATTATAGACCAGGCATGTCCAAAGTCCAGCCCGGGGGCCAGATGCGGCTCTTTGACCGATCTTAAGTGGCCCTCGGCTTGTCTCTCAAAATATACTATGTGGCTCCTCCACACAGTATTGGTTAATCAAGCAAGTTCAAGTTCACATTTTTTCTGTTCACCTAACGATGAAGCACTATCATACAGTTTGTAGACAAGCACCAAGTAGGAACAACACAGGCAGAACTAATGTTTTCAGATGGTAAACAAAATCCTTACAGTACAATATTTGTATTGTGTGTGATTTTCCTTTTGATTATTTTTATAACCCATATGATGTGAGAAGCAGCTGGCCGGCCCCCTGGTAATTTCACATATATCTAATCTGGCCCCCATTCAAAAAAGTTTGGACAACCCTGGAATAGACTCAATAACCCCCCCCCCCACACACACACACACACACACACACACACACACACACACACTCTTCCCTGATGCTGCTGGTCATGTTCCTATGGGAGTGATATGACCTGAAAATGCTAATAGTGAAAAAAGGACTTCAGACTCAGCACTGTGTGTCAAAAGGATGAGAGAGGGAATTGGGAGTCAGAAGTGCTCGGTGTCAGCAAAACCCCACTCAAAGACAATAAGCCTGTCAAAGCAAAGCAAAGCAAAAAAAAAAAAAAACGAAAGAAAAATATCCACAAGAGATAACTCTGACCAGCATCTATCTGTCTGTCAAGGTGATGACACCCCATATGGGACTTTTGAAACTCTCTCTCTCTCTCTGTGTCTCTCTCTCTCATGCCTTCACCCACAACACATCCCCTACCTGCGTCACTTCTCCCTCCCTCTGGGAAACTGGACATATGACGCAGCACACTGATGTTAAACGCTGTGAGCGATGGGGGGGGATCCGTCCTGCCATACACTCCATTTCAGTTTCAGAGGAACCTCTTGGCCCCGGGGGGACTGTGAGTAAGACACATGACATGGGGGGGCTTTCTCTACTCCATTACTGGGGCCGCATCACGAGGATGACAAAAGCTCTCCGGCCCCAAAGGCTGTCATTTGAAAAAGACGTAGTGTGTGTGCGTCACACTCGCTTTGACGCATGTGTGCACTTGTGTGCGTATGAAGTCAGTTGGTTAGTGTTTGATTTAAAAAAGTCATACAAATCTCTATATCTGCAAGTATGATTGAGCACTGAGGAAATTACATGCAGTGTAGTACACTAATAACCCACTGTGAGACGGGGAGAACGGTCACGAGGTGATCAGATCAACAGAGAGGGGAGATCATGAGATCATGAGAGTGATTTTATTTTATTTTATTTTATTTAGCACAATTTAAAAAGAAAAACAGTGCAAGGAGGGAACAAAGCCCAAAGGGCTTGTACAGAGTTCCACTCCCATCATCTACTGCAGTGAATACGTAAAACACAAGATAAACAAAGAAATGTACAACATAGAAAAACTATAAACATAAACAACATAAAAGAAAACATGGTTACATAATATGGAAGATAATGACATTGAAGGTTAAGACATGATAAGATGTTTTTTCAATAACCTTTTGAAGGATGTGAAAGATAATGTTGACCTCAGAGACACGTCCAAATCATTCCAAAGTCTTTGGACCTCTCGATGTGATATTAAATTGATGACCAGATGTTCGACAGAAAGGTAAATGAAGATTGCCACTATGCCTGGTTGAATTATGAATGAAAATCAGATGAAAAAATAAAGAAATTATGAAAGGTGACTGGAAGATCTTGTTTACCGTTGATAAACTTATGCACAAACATGCATGAGTGAAAAACATTAAGTTTGTGAATGGGTAATATTGAATATTTCATAAAAAGAGGTGCAGATAAATGAGGCGATCAGATCAACAGAGAGGGGAGATGAGAGTGACAGAGATGTGTTGAGTCTATTAGAGGCTGATTTGATCACACGGCCGGCATACAGCGTGATGATAACAGCCCTCTTATCCCTCACTGTCACTGCAACCTGACACCTAGACTATCTCTATTAGAGCAGAGGCTCTTAGTGATAATGTTCATCAGCTCCGGAACAGATGCGGTACGGTTCCGGTACGGCTGCGAACAGACCCACACTCATGTCATCTGTCAGACGTATGCGGGATCCGACAAAAATAGAACAGGTGCGTAATTTTTCCGTACCACCATGTATCGCCCATCTATTAACATGGGCGAGAGTCGATCCGGCAGCTTTGCCGGATCCGCAACGCATCTGGAGCCGAGTGCACCGGTGCGTTCACACCGACCTATTAAAAGTTTTTCGCTGGCATCGAGTTTACATACAAAGTCAATGCAGACGAGCGATTGAGCGTATATTTGCCCGGGAGAAAAATCGCTGGGCCTCCGAGTGACAGAGACAGAGCGATAAGGCGAAAATTCGCTCTTCGCCCGAGATGAAATATCCCAACTCGAGCGAAATTTCGCTGGCAAAAGTCACTTGCTGCTCAACGCTGATTGGCTGCCGTGTGAGTCAAGGATCACACTGGCTTGGAACAAACCGCTGGTTTATTAGTGTGGCAACAAACCGCATTGACAGGCTGACAGCTGACATGAAGTGAAGTCTGTACTACCGGTATAGATATGCAAGCTCGCGTTAGGAGCACGCTGATAGGCTTAGCTTGTAAACAACTACGGTGGCTCGTAGTGGACAAACATCATGACATTGCGTTTTCATCCTGTCTAACGTTAGCCAGATGTCCGTCAATTCTTGTGCCTGTTGACGAGCGATTTAAACACAGCGACAGAGCGATTCCAAAGGGTTGAATCGAGCGACAGAGAGAAAAATAAATATCTCTGTGTGAACACAGCTTTAAGCCCTGTATGCGTTGCGCCTGGGTGTAACTTTTACGTCTGGTATGGAGCAGGCGTAAAAGTTACGCCCAAGGCGTACTCACTGACAGCTGTCTCATCTTGATCTGCGCTGTCGGGACTGACAGCTCTGTGCTGTCAGTGCCGTTCAGTCCTGTGATGCAGGGGAATCTTCTCCAAAAATATCGATCGATAGGCTACATGTATGTGCTGTAAATGGACGTTTTGGGCAGAGGACCTCCGCTTGTCGCGGGTTTTTAAAAGCTGATGCGTCGGAAGATCTTTCAATTTCTTCCTGACTTCGTCAACTGCCCGCATTCCGGCATCGCATTCATTATTGCACTTGTGATCAAATTCCATGCATCTTGTTTCTGTGTGTTTGTGTTGGCACTGTCGGCCTTGGCGGAGGCCTTGCGCTCTCCCAGTGCACTTCTAGTTTTTGGATGAGTTTATGCTACTTCACTAGTACGCCTTTAAAAAGATTCACACAAAACACCAACCAGTCCTTTATTTAGCTCAAGTGAATTCTGCCCGTTTTGGTCGTGTTTTGGGCAGACTGCAAAAATCTCGACTGCACGCTCCTCTCGCCGAGGCTACTCGCTGCTATTCCACCGGGACTAGAATCAAATTCACACTATCGCACGAAAGGTGGCGACGCCATCGTCTGCTCAGAGAAAAGACACAAACACAAACATACTGTATGATGCAAAACACAAACATGAAGAATCCTTATTTCCTCAGAGGGTGAGAACACATTGTGCTGTAGAGGTGTGGCTGTAGAGGTGTGGCTCTAGAGGTGTGGCCGTTAGGCTGCGCTCGTAGCCGACCTTCACCATCGAAAAACACCACAAACGTGTGAATATTTACAGGCCACTGCGACATCCCAATGTCCCTCTTCCAATTATGACATATATCCGTTTTCAACTGACATGCGGTCTGCTTTGATCGTGGCTTCAGCTAAATACCTGAAATATCTACTACATCTCCAGTCAAATCTAATCAAGCGCCACCGACAATATTGTCTCTGATTCACTTCATATCATCTTCTCCGGCTCAGCTGAAGAACATGCTGTATTTTTCATACAGATCTAATTTTCCACAACAGCACATCCCCTGATATGATTAGATGGCTCTGTGCCATTACATGGAATATGATGCCGATTATTGTTTAACCCTAAACAGTAGGCCTATCTTCCTCTGTGCTGTCATTTGGTATTCGACTAGAAAACATGGGTGTTGTATCTCTGGAGTTTCTGTAGCTCATAAGTACATATTTTATATGAGGCTGTACTTCTGTACTTTTCTTAGTAGTCTAAGGCCGTGTGTCCATCTAGCGTCTTTTTCTTTTCCGACCGTTAAACGCTGGAAGTGCGCTGGGAAGCGCTGATCTCAGCGCACAATAATACAAGGAAGCAGTCTGAAACATAACGTTAGTTCAGTCAGTGCGGTAGTAGCCTGATAGCTGACAGCTAACATTAGCAAACAACACACATACAGTGATTTAGCTCAACACTCAACCAGAAATATTAAGTGTCTAGCCAATCTGCTCCCACAATTAAGCCTTTCTGTCTCTGTTGCGATAGTTTTTCCATATGATTAGTTGCCAGAAAAGGAGCACCCGACACCAGCGTCTTTCTGAAAAGTTAAAATATTTTCAGCTGGGAGCGCTGGGAAAATAGACGCTGGGCGCTGCGCACTTTCTCTAGACGTCTTAGGCCCTAAGACAGTAATTCTCAAACTTTTTCAAGGACCCCTAAACTGACACAAATTAGACCATAGACCCCCAGTTGATGAGATTTTGTCGCAGGGACCCCCATCTGATAACATCTTTGCTTTTAGATATTTTAGTACAGAAAGTGGATGAAACTTATGACCATAATTAATCATACATTCCGTCATTGTGTTGCTTATGGATGCTATTCTAGTGAAAATAACATCCCTTTTTGCTGGGGACCCCCTGGACCCCTGGGGTTCCCCCGGACCCCACTTTGAGAAGCACCGGTCTAAGAAATGCATTAAAAAACGTTCCTTTAGCCGTTCTTCTCCTTGCTTTATAGATAGATGTCAGGCTATTGAGGAGCTGTCTCGGTAAAGAATGAGCTGCCTAAGGGGTTAACACTGGGGTCATAACCTACTGGAGCTTAAGACCACTAAGAGCTTACTGGAGATGAGACATTGATTCCCTGGTGGCTCACTGCACAACAACACCGCCGCGATACAGGAGGAGGAGGAGGAGGAGGAGGAGAGTCACGCAGGGAAGAGAATCCATTTTCATGGGCCAGAAAAAGCATTTTTCATCACACAAATACAAATCACAAAGGGAGATTTAGGTAGAACGAGATGGCTTTTCACTCTAAAACCCAGGACGCAGTGAGCATCAATACAAGTCAAACACAACAAACAAACAAACACGCAGGAAACACTTTTCCCAACATGTGCACGGGCAAACATAAGCCACGCTGGAGCATGCTTTCTTCGCCTGGCTCTCTAAAACCTAGTTCCCGTCCACCTGCCTCATTCAACCCCTCTCACTCTTAGCTCGAGCTCCTCCACATCCTCCACTCCACATCCTACTGTCCACCTGTTCCCTTCAAAAGCACGTGTAAAAATAGACCCTCTCCAGCGGGACTCCATGTTCTCCTGTAAGTGAATGAGAAGATGTCCACACTAGCAGACATCTTTACTTCTTATCATTCTTTATTACAACTCCCCGGGAACTGAGCTGTCATATCATTATTTTTTCCTAAGAGAGAAGAAACTGAAAGACAGTCGCACGGACACATTTCACGCACATGGACGATTGTGCACGGGCGCACGCACGCGCGCACACACACGCACACACGCACACACACACACACACACACACACACATAAGGAGTGGAAATCTATACGGGTGCAGAATAGGATGAGACATGCGGTGTACACAGTGGAACAGACATACAGTACATACTGTCAATGTGAAGTGGTCCTCTGCCTCGCTGCGTTATCGAGCTCAACATTCTCAATACAGGAGTTGCCTTTTTGTGAATCCGGGACTTTTTCATTTCAAGTGAAAAACCCATTTCTGTGCATTCTCTCTTCCAAGAAGAGAGAATCAAATTGAATAGCTGAAGACAGATAGGCATGGTGGTCTAAGGCAGTTTTTCTGATGTCAACTCGGTTTCACCCCTCTGCCTCGTTCCACCTGACAAAATTCGATAAATTTAGTTCAGTTGCAGCTGTTTGATCTCGTAGCTATCTTCAATTGAAATCATGAATAATAGAAAAGAAAAATAATATGTGACTCTTATAATAACTTCCATTTTTATTATATAAAAGTGAGCAATTGGGCTCTGTCTGTCTGATGATGTCACAGCGATGTCATCAGTGACATCAATATTCCAAAATCATCTTATGACATCACTGATGATGTCATAGGCACTGATGATGTCACAGGCATTGTGACATCATCAGTGATGTCATAGGCATTGTGACGTCATCAGTGACAGTGATCTCATCAGTGATGCAAAGTTGAGCAATTGTGCGCATGCCAATAGGGCAGACGATTGTGTGTTCCGCATGCCAATAGAGCAGGTGAGGCCATGCAGCAGCCGCGCAGCGGGCGAGCCCGCGCAGCAGGCAAGCCTAGGGATTGGGCTCTGAAGTTGGCACAGGAGGTCAGAGGAGGACAGCTCAGTCTCCCTCCCTCCTCACTGATGCACCTTTGGTTCTGTCTGTTTGTTGAATGTAGTTTGTGTTCTCTAGTTATTATCTGAGCCAGGAGATAATGTATTCCATCGTGTGTCTGTGACTGTGTTCCCTGTTGCTCTGTAGATTGCAGTGCTGGGAGGCAGTGTGGAGAGGTGGAGCTGGGAGGCAGTGTGGGGAGGTGGAGCTGGGAGGCAGTGTGGGGAGATGGAGCTGGGAGGCAGTGTGGAGAGGTGGAGCTGGGAGGCAGTGTGGGGAGATGGAGCTGGGAGGCAGTGTGGAGAGGTGGAGCTGGGAGGCAGTGTGGGGAGGTGGAGCTGGGAGGCAGTGTGGGGAGGTGGAGCTGGGAGGCAGTGTGGAGAGGTGGAGCTGGGAGGCAGTGTGGGGAGGTGGAGCTGGGAGGCAGTGTGGGGAGGTGGAGCTGGGAGGCAGTGTGGGGAGGTGGAGCTGGGAGGCAGTGTGGGGAGGTGGAGCTGGGAGGCAGTGTGGGGAGGTGGAGCTGGGAGGCAGTGTGGGGAGGTGGAGCTGGGAGGCAGTGTGGGGAGGTGGAGCTGGGAGGCAGTGTGGGGAGGTGGAGCTGGGAGGCAGTGTGGGGAGGTGGAGCTGGGAGGCAGTGTGGGGAGGTGGAGCTGGGAGGCAGTGTGGGGAGGTGGAGATGGGAGGCAGTGTGGGGAGGTGGAGCTGGGAGGCAGTGTGGGGAGGTGGAGCTGGGAGGCAGTGTGGGGAGGTGGAGCTGGGAGGCAGTGTGGGGAGATGGAGCTGGGAGGCAGTGTGGAGAGGTGGAGCTGGGAGGCAGTGTGGGGAGGTGGAGCTGGGAGGCAGTGTGGGGAGATGGAGCTGGGAGGCAGTGTGGAGAGGTGGAGCTGGGAGGCAGTGTGGGGAGATGGAGCTGGGAGGCAGTGTGGAGAGGTGGAGCTGGGAGGCAGTGTGGGGAGGTGGAGCTGGGAGGCAGTGTGGAGAGGTGGAGCTGGGAGGCAGTGTGGGGAGGTGGAGCTGGGAGGCAGTGTGGGGAGGTGGAGCTGGGAGGCAGTGTGGGGAGGTGGAGCTGGGAGGCAGTGTGGGGAGGTGGAGCTGGGAGGCAGTGTGGGGAGGTGGAGCTGGGAGGCAGTGTGGGGAGGTGGAGCTGGGAGGCAGTGTGGGGAGGTGGAGCTGGGAGGCAGTGTGGGGAGGTGGAGCTGGGAGGCAGTGTGGGGAGATGGAGCTGGGAGGCAGTGTGGGGAGGTGGAGCTGGGAGGCAGTGTGGGGAGGTGGAGCTGGGAGGCAGTGTGGGGAGGTGGAGCTGGGAGGCAGTGTGGGGAGGTGGAGCTGGGAGGCAGTGTGGGGAGGTGGAGCTGGGAGGCAGTGTGGGGAGGTGGAGATGGGAGGCAGTGTGGGGAGGTGGAGCTGGGAGGCAGTGTGGGGAGGTGGAGCTGGGAGGCAGTGTGGGGAGGTGGAGCTGGGAGGCAGTGTGGGGAGGTGGAGATGGGAGGCAGTGTGGGGAGGTGGAGCTGGGAGGCAGTGTGGAGAGGTGGAGCTGGGAGGCAGTGTGGGGAGGTGGAGCTGGGAGGCAGTGTGGGGAGGTGGAGCTGGGAGGCAGTGTGGGGAGGTGGAGCTGGGAGGCAGTGTGGGGAGGTGGAGCTGGGAGGCAGTGTGGGGAGGTGGAGCTGGGAGGAGGTGGAGCTGGGAGGTAGTGTGGGGAGGTGGAGCTGGGAGGCAGTGTGGGGAGGTGGAGCTGGGAGGCAGTGTGGGGAGGTGGAGCTGGGAGGCAGTGTGGGGAGGTGGAGCTGGGAGGCAGTGTGGGGAGGTGGAGCTGGGAGGAGGTGGAGCTGGGAGGTAGTGTGGGGAGGTGGAGCTGGGAGGCAGTGTGGGGAGATGGAGCTGGGAGGCAGTGTGGAGAGGTGGAGCTGGGAGGCAGTGTGGGGAGATGGAGCTGGGAGGCAGTGTGGGGAGGTGGAGCTGGGAGGCAGTGTGGGGAGGTGGAGCTGGGAGGCAGTGTGGAGAGGTGGAGCTGGGAGGCAGTGTGGGGAGATGGAGCTGGGAGGCAGTGTGGAGAGGTGGAGCTGGGAGGCAGTATGGGGAGATGGAGCTGGGAGGCAGTGTGGAGAGGTGGAGCTGGGAGGCAGTGTGGGGAGATGGAGCTGGGAGGCAGTGTGGGGAGGTGGAGCTGGGAGGCAGTGTGGAGAGGTGGAGCTGGGAGGCAGTGTGGAGAGGTGGAGCTGGGAGGCAGTGTGGGGAGATGGAGCTGGGAGGCAGTGTGGGGAGGTGGAGCTGGGAGGCAGTGTGGGGAGATGGAGCTGGGAGGCAGTGCGGGGAGGTGGAGCTGGGAGGCAGTGCGGGGAGGTGGAGCTGGGAGGCAGTGTGGAGAGGTGGAGCTGGGAGGCAGTGTGGGGAGATGGAGCTGGGAGGCAGTGCGGGGAGGTGGAGCAGGGAGGCAGTGCGGGGAGGTGGAGCTGGGAGGCAGTGAATAAAAACTCTCGTAACGGACAAGCCCGTCTCTCGTAACGGACAAGCCCGTCTTTTATTGTCACACGAACACCACAATACATGCATGCTGACGGTGGCCGGTGAAAAGTGTCCTCTGCATTTAACCCATCCAGGCATGTCCTTTCCTCCAAGGGGCAGGCCAGGAGCAGTGGTCGCTTTCTCGTACAGCGCCCGGGGACCAACTTCGGATGTTGTCGTCACTGGTCGGATGACGATGACGATCTGATCTTCTGCATGTTTTTAGTGGGGGGGTTATAACGGAGGAACCCCCTGGGGGGTACGGGGAGAACATGCAAACTCCACACAGAGAGAAAGGCCCTTACGACGAGATAACCCACCTGGGCAGTAGGCACTGAAGATATGGGGGGGAACACAACCACAGCGGTCACAGTGTCCCAGGCGAGAATCGAACTCAGGACCTTCTAACTGTGAGGCGACAGCGCTACCGACTGCGCCACCGTACCCCCCGTAAAATTGAACGATCTTTTAAAGTCCCTGGAAACCAAAATCCACAAAAACCTTCAAACTATTAAATTTAGGGTCTTATGTGAGTAATTGTGTGCCTCAGAAAGTGGTTTACATTACTTTCAACCCTAACCCCAAAAATCTACACTTTTCTACAAGGTCTGGATTTCCATTTCCTCATTGAAGAGAGCGGTGCGCGCGGTGCTAAAATGCAGGAGCTTATCACGTCATAAGATTTAATCGAATCACACACACGCATGCACACACACACTGACACACACACAGTAGCGCTGTGCACTCGCAGCAGCGGCAGAGATGTCTTCCTCTCGCCGAGCAACGCGCGAACACACACACACACACACACACACACACCATCTCTCTTTCCTTCTCTCTCTCTCTCCGACGGAGAGGGAAACGGAGTGTCTCCGTTTCCCTCTCTCTCTCTCTCTCTCTCTCTCTCTCTCTCTCTCGGAGACCTGCTGCAGACGGGACACGCCCACACAGTCCGCTGGAGAAAATACACTCTAAAATCAAATTGATTCTCATGACTTTTGCCATGACTGTCAAACCTAAATTTATATACTTTGCGACGTTCATCATCGTTCAAATTTAGCTGGTGGCTTATTAACTTAGGTTCCTGTGATGTGATGAACTCAAAATGCTAAATAATAAAACAATATTTCTGGTTTCCAGGGACTTTAAGTCTTTATTGTATATGAACAATATATAGGCTACTGTAAGACAGGCTGTAAGCATGATACATGCCCTTCACACTTTGCCGTACGCCAAACTCAATTAAACAATGTGGCGGTTTAATGTTGCCTTTAAGTTGTTATCGGCAAGAGGTTCCCTTCGCAGTTGGGTTTAGGTTTGGCCATGGCTAGGCGTAGCGGTGCCTGGCGGAGATCTGCACTCTACTGAGTGCACTTTTAGTCTCCTCTTAGTTTTAGCTCATAAATTGTTGCTTTAACTTTTTACTTTGGTGTACGACTCCCCTAATTTGTTACTTACTTGAGCTGGGTTGTAACATATAAGGGGAGTCATACACAAAAGTCAAAGTTGAAACAATAATAATTTATTAACTAAAACTAAGGGCAAATAACGTTGGGGTTGTCCTACAACACAGGTTTTACGAGTGAGAACGAGGATTCGTTCTTGCTGGAAGTCTCTTCCCTCTTCCTTATCTGGCTCTGCCATATCCACTCTGGGTAGATGTCATTAGACGAGACATTTAATGACAACACGTTGAATAGAAGCGATGGCAGCCACATGGGCTGTGTGTCAGCCTGCCCTCTCAAATCTGCTACTCCTTTTTCACAAGACGCCACCATCACAAGAAATACACACGGGGGGGCAAAATCTAACATCTGTCATGTTCCTCTCATCTCTGGCCACAAGTGTGCTGCTAGATCTAAGGCAACAAAGCCCCTAAACTTTATAACTGTACAAATGAGTCACGCAAGCTGCAACAACAAACTAGCAAAACTATACACCTTCTAACTGCTGGCTGAAAGTGCGACAGCGCAGTAATTGTTAAGTCACATCAGGGGATCAGATCTCTTTATTATACAGTTTGCTGGGCCTGCGAGCCACATATGGTAGTAAATCACACGCCATTGGGTCTCATATGGAAAATGTGTTTAGAGACTCTCATCCCAAATCTTCCTATGGCGTGATATTAAATTGTTGCCACTGAGACCTCCACACCATAAACTCTTATGGTAAATGGTAAATGGTCTGCATTTATATAGCGCTTTTATCCAAAGCGCTTTACAATGAGTAGATAGTCTACATTCACCCATTCATACACCAATGGCGGCAGGCTGCCACGCAGGGTGCCTACACACCATCGGGAGCAATTTGGGGTTAAGTGTCTTGCCCAAGGACACAACGACAGCAGCTGGGAGGGAGCGGGGATCGAACCGCCAACCCTTGCGTCATTGGCCGACCCGCTCTACCTCCTGAGCTAAAGCCGTCCCCACGTCTTATCCTGTCCACATGTGGAATTTCATGTCAATTCAACGTAAATTCATATTTATCATCCACAGAACACTTCACCACTCATGAACATATTGTATATATTTACTCGATTTGATTGCACTTGCAACTTTGTGATTGTCTTTAGTTATCTTCCTACTTCTTATCTCTGTACATTGATGTGACCGCTACGCTGCATACAGACACTAAGACAAATTCCTCGTATGTAACTTGCATACCGTGGCAATAAAAGTGATTCTGATTCTGATTCTGATGTGAGCGATATGTATACAGCTTTACCCTCCAACTGCATCCAGATCATTGCAGGCCACCTGTCCCACAGCCTGCTGCATCTTTAGCAAATTGATTTGCAAAATTTTAGCAAATCAATGTTCTGCCATTAAATGATCTTGCTCTACTAATTAAGCGAGCTGAACTGATGAAAAAGGCTGAAAAGCTCCTCGTATAGGTTTCACACAGAACCTGAGAGCCACAGAGGGATACAAAACACACAAAGCTGATGAGAAGATAGAGGATAATGATTTCTATATGAGGAGTTATGAAACCGTTCCCATTTGCATGTCTATTTGCGTCTGCTCTCAGGCAAGTCTCCGGGAGGGTCATGGATGGATTACCAGCTCCCCGGACGTAGCCTCATCAAGCAAACAGGATGAAGGGGGGTTGGGGTCACGGGGGGGGGTGTCACAATAACACTCTAAGGGCTGGGGGGGGGTCACAATAACACCGTTAGGGCCGGGGGGGGGGGGGGTCACAATAACACTGTTGGGGCCGGGGGGGGGGGGGGGGGGGGTGTCACAATAACACTGTTAGGGCCGGGGGGGTGTCACAATAACACTGTTAGGGCCGGGGGGGGGGGGGTCAAAATAACACTGTTAGGCCCGGGGGGGGTCACAATAACACTGTTGGGGCCGGGGGGGGGGGGGGGTGTCACAATAACACTGTTGGGGCCGGGGGGGGGGGGGTGTCACAATAACACTGTTGGGGCCGGGGGGGGGGGGGTGTCACAATAACACTGTTGGGGCCGGGGGGGGGGTCAAAATAACACTGTTAGGGCCGGGGGGGGGGGGGGTGTCACAATAACACTGTTGGGGCCGGGGGGGGGGGGGGTGTCACAATAACACTGTTGGGGCCGGGGGGGGGGGGGGTGTCACAATAACACTGTTGGGGCCGGGGGGGGGGTCAAAATAACACTGTTGGGGCCGGGGGGGGGTCACAATAACACTGTTAGGGCCGGGGGGGGGGGTGTCACAATAACACTGTTGGGGCCGGGGGGGGGATGTCACAATAACACTGCTAGGGCCGGGGGGGGGGTGTCACAATAACACTGCTAGGGCCGGGGGGGGGGGGGTGTCACAATAACACTGTTGGGGCCGGGGGGGGGGGGTCACAATAACACTGCTAGGGCCGGGGGGGGGGTGTCACAATAACACTGTTGGGGCCGGGGGGGGGGGGGTCAAAATAACACTGTTAGGGCCGGGGGGGTCACAATAACACTGTTGGGTGGGGGGAGTCACAATAACACTGCTAGGGCCGGAGGGGGTCACAAAACACTGTTAGGGCCGGGGGGGGTGTCACAATAACACTGTTGGGGCCGGGGGGGGGGGGTCACAATAACACTGCTAGGGCCGGGGGGGGGGTGTCACAATAACACTGTTGGGGCCGGGGGGGGGGGGGTCACAATAACACTGTTAGGGCCGGGGGGGGGTGTCACAATAACACTGTTGGGTGGGGGGGGGTCACAATAACACTGTTAGGGCCGGGGGGGGGGGCAAAATAACAGTGTTAGGGCCGGGGGGGGTCACAATAACACTGTTGGGTGGGGGGAGTCACAATAACACTGCTAGGGCCGGAGGGGGTCACAAAACACTGTTAGGGCCGGGGGGGGGGGTGTCACAATAACACTGTTAGGGCCGGGGGGGGGGTGTCACAATAACACTGTTGGGTGGGGGGGGTCACAATAACACTGCTAGGGCCGGAGGGGGTCACAAAACACTGTTAGGGCCGGGGGGGGGGGTGTCACAATAACACTGTTAGGGCCGGGGGGGGGGGTGTCACAATAACACTGTTAGGGCCGGGGGGGGTGTCACAATAACACTGTTAGGGCCGGGGGGGGGGCAAAATAACAGTGTTAGGGCCGGGGGGGGTCACAATAACACTGTTGGGTGGGGGGAGTCACAATAACACTGCTAGGGCCGGAGGGGGTCACAAAACACTGTTAGGGCCGGGGGGGGGGTGTCACAATAACACTGCTAGGGCCGGGGGGGGGGCAAAATAACAGTGTTAGGGCCGGGGGGGGTCACAATAACACTGTTAGGGCCGGGTGGGGGGTGGGTCACAATAACACTGTTGGGTGGGGGGGGTCACAATAACACTGCTAGGGCCGGGGGGGGGGTGTCACAATAACACTGTTAGGGCCGGGGGGGGGGCAAAATAACAGTGTTAGGGCCGGGGGGGGTCACAATAACACTGTTAGGGCCGGGTGGGGGGGGGGTCACAATAACACTGTTGGGTGGGGGGGGTCACAATAACACTGCTAGGGCCGGGTGGGGGGGGGGGTCACAATAACACTGTTGGGTGGGGGGGGGTCACAATAACACTGCTAGGGCCGGGGGGGGGGGGGTGTCACAATAACACTGTTAGGGCCGGGGGGGGGGGTCAAAATAACACTGTTAGGGCCGGGGGGGGGGGGTCAAAATAACACTGTTAGGGCCGGGGGGGGTCACAATAACACTGTTGGGTGGGGGGGTCACAATAACACTGCTAGGGCCGGGGGGGGGGGGGGTCACAATAACACTGTTAGGGCCGGGGGGGGGGTCAAAATAACACTGTTAGGGCCGGGGGGGTCACAATAACACTGTTAGGGCCGGAGGGGGGGTGTCAAAATAACACTGTTAGGGCCGGGGGGGGGTCACAATAACACTGTTAGGTGCATGAGATACATGAGGCAAAATTCCATTCCATTGCCTCTCACATGGCTGTCTCAACACCCCTTTCTGAATGTGATTACATTTTCATATTTTGGAATGGATCAAGAGCTGCTGATACAGGCCAGGATCAACTGATGCAATTTCTCCCGCTGGTGAAACGGGCCGGGCCGCATACGCATTTACTCTCTCTCTCTCTCTCTCTCTCTCTCGCACTCTCGCATACATATTTAGCATGTCATCTTGACATCAATTTCAAGGAGTGAGAAACAATTTAGATGTAGCTGAGTAAATGTTGTATCTTGTGATAGTGGTGGTTGACATCCAAGGAGTGTGTATGAGGACTGAGGCCCCCGGGGGGCGCCACCACAGGGGGGGGCGGGCGGCCTCTAAGTGGAGAGAAATACTTTCCTGAAAAACTTCTAAAATGCATCTCAGAGACTTCCATAGCATACGGCATAAACATTCGGTACAAGAGGATTTGCTTTTGGAAGTGATAGGTCCTTGAGGGGGTTCTAGAGGTCCTTGAGGGGGTTCTAGAGGTCCTTGGAAGGGGTTCCAGAGGTCCTTGAGGGGGTTCTAGAGGTCCTTGGAAGGAGGTTGTTGAAAGGGTTCCAGGGGTCTTCTTCTTCTTCTTCTTCTTTGGTATTTCACGGCAGTTGGCATCCTTTATGTTTTGCATTAACGCCTCCTTCTGACTTATCCATCCACTGTTTCCCTCAATTCTGTCCTTCTGGTCCTCTTAGATCTTCTTCTTCCTCCTCTTCTTCTCATTGTCTTACAGCGATAGCATCTTATTGGAGCATTACCTCCACATTCTGCTCCCAGTATGGTTCCAGGGCTCTGTGAGAGGGTTCCAGTCTGACCTTGAAGGGGTTCCAGACTAAGAGGTCCTTGAAGGCGTTCCAGGGGGTCCTTTGAGGAGGGTAAAGCTAATTTTCGGGTAGCTACCATCTTGGAAATATGCAAATGAGGGGTCCAGACACACACAATCATATGGATATGCATTCCAAAGTGTTTCAAAAAAACAAACATCAAATAGACATCAAGTTTGCATTTGTGGCTCATCTGGTTCAAAGGTTATCGCCGAAACCGTTTCCGTGCGGCGGCCACATTAGATCTGGCGCCATGGTGGTCGGGCGCCCTCGCTAAATCTTTCGAGCAGCATGCCCTGGGCTATATCTGGGCCAAATGTGTTGCTTTTGGACTCATTTGTGTCAACAATACCCCTCAGGCCCCGGGACTAACTGTCTGGCCCTGATCTGTACAACACTGACATATAAGGCCAGACAATGAGGGGCTCTGTCTCCTGTATGAGCAGAGCTTTGGGGAGGTCTTCTGCCAGCTCCACAGACCAGCAACAAACACATCACAACAACATGGAGACGATGGCACTGTACCAGCAACAAACACATCAGAACAACATGGAGACGATGGTACTGTACCAGCAACAAACACATCAGAACAACATGGAGACGATGGTACTGTACCAGCAACAAACACATCAGAACAACATGGAGATGATGGTACTGTACCAGCAACAAACACATCAGAACAACATGGAGATGATGGCACTGTACCAGCAACAAACACATCAGAACAACATGGAGATGATGGCACTGTACCAGCAACAAACACATCAGAACAACATGGAGACGATGGCACTGTACCAGCAACAAACACATCAGAACAACATGGAGACGATGGTACTGTACCAGCAACAAACACATCAGAACAACATGGAGATGATGGCACTGTACCAGCAACAAACACATCAGAACAACATGGAGATGATGGTACTGTACCAGCAACAAACACATCAGAACAACATGGAGATGATGGCACTGTACCAGCAACAAACACATCAGAACAACATGGAGACGATGGCACTGTACCAGCAACAAACACATCAGAACAACATGGAGATGATGGTACTGTACCAGCAACAAACACATCAGAACAACATGGAGATGATGGCACTGTACCAGCAACAAACACATCAGAACAACATGGAGACGATGGTACTGTACCAGCAACAAAAACATCAGAACAACATGGAGACGATGGTACTGTACCAGCAACAAACACATCAGAACAACATGGAGATGATGGTACTGTACCAGCAACAAACACATCAGAACAACATGGAGATGATGGCACTGTACCAGCAACAAACACATCAGAACAACATGGAGATGATGGCACTGTACCAGCAACAAACACATCAGAACAACATGGAGATGATGGCACTGTACCAGCAACAAACACATCAGAACAACATGGAGACGATGGTACTGTACCAGCAACAAACACATCAGAACAACATGGAGATGATGGCACTGTACCAGCAACAAACACATCAGAACAACATGGAGATGATGGCACTGTACCAGCAACAAACACATCAGAACAACATGGAGACGATGGTACTGTACCAGCAACAAACACATCAGAACAACATGGAGACGATGGTACTGTACCAGCAACAAACACATCAGAACAACATGGAGACGATGGCACTGTACCAGCAACAAACACATCAGAACAACATGGAGATGATGGTACTGTACCAGCAACAAACACATCAGAACAACATGGAGACGATGGTACTGTACCAGCAACAAACACATCAGAACAACATGGAGATGATGGTACTGTACCAGCAACAAACACATCAGAACAACATGGAGATGATGGTACTGTACCAGCAACAAACACATCAGAACAACATGGAGATGATGGCACTGTACCAGCAACAAAAACATCAGAACAAACACATCAGAACAACATGGAGACGATGGCACTGTACCAGCAACAAACACATCAGAACAACATGGAGACGATGGTACTGTACCAGCAACAAACACATCAGAACAACATGGAGATGATGGTACTGTACCAGCAACAAACACATCAGAACAACATGGAGATGATGGTACTGTACCAGCAACAAACACATCAGAACAACATGGAGATGATGGCACTGTACCAGCAACAAACACATCAGAACAACATGGAGACGATGGTACTGTACCAGCAACAAAAACATCAGAACAAACACATCAGAACAACATGGAGACGATGGCACTGTGCGCCAGCAGATTGACACGCACGGAGGGAACAGAGCAATGGCGCTGAAGGACAGCAGCTACTCGGTGTGCGCGAGCGCTGCCACGGCACTTACGTAACTAAGTACTGAGATGATCATGTTAGCATTTGGGTTATTCTATTCTATTTCAAGCGCCACAGGGATTATTGATGGGCCCATCATATTTTTGGCAACATAATTTAAGAGGAATTATCCAATATGAGCTATGTCATTAAGTGAGTGAGTAGGATGAGATGAAAGGAGCGAGGGTGTGTGTGTGTGTGTGTGTGTGTGTGTGTGTGTGAGGGGGTGGGGGGAGGGGCTACTGTATGTGTAATTTTACACATGAACACACAATAAATATTCATCCAATCCAGCTTTGATCAGCCGCCGTATGTAAACACATGGCCCATACTATCTGCCCTCAGAAGCTCCTACATTTCTAACTAAAATGGGTTTAGAACAAAAACACATCTATTATTCCATTAGCCTGTCATGAGGTTCCACCTGGTTTTTACATATTTGGTGAGACCAACAATAGAGAGCCAAAGTGAACGTCACTTCCTGCTTCAGCACTGTACCAGAGACTTTCATCCGCCATTTATTTTCCCATAGACATTTCGTAAAATGCTTATAAAAATAGTTGTACTTGTTCAAACCAAACGGTACAGATATATTTAGAAACGGGAGAGATCGCGTAACATTTCACTCAGACCAAAACGTAAAGAAATGCGGGTTTAAAGAAAATATTTTTTGGATGTCGTTTTGGTCCCAGTGAAATGTTCTATGGTCTCTCCCGATTCTAAATATAGCTGAACCATTTGGTTTGACCGAGTAAAACTATTTTTATAAGAACTTTACAAAATGTCTATGGGAAAATAAATTGCGGAATAAAATCTCTGGTACAGTGCTGAAGCAGGAAGTGACGTTCACTTTGCCTCTCTATAGTACAGTACAACGTAACTGCAATACAGTCTATTGGAAATACAGTCTATTGGCATTAGACTGTAAGAGCGTTTGTATGAGTAAGGTTGTAAAGCGCAAATTATGCTGGAGCGAAATCGCCGGCGCTGCCTGCGCCGAGGGGGTCACCGCAGCTGGGCATCCTATCGGCGCAGCTCGGCGGAGGGGGCGTGCAGCTCCTCGAAAATGTGACTCCGCGGCATCAACACTTTGTTGTGAGGAATAAGGAAATCCATCATCTAGCAAAGCCTTCTGCAGGCTCACCGGAATGAGTTTTGAAATGGAGGGACAATAAAATGTCCCACCCACCGACATGATTGCAAGTTCTTGGTAAACGACACGGTAACGTTTTGGACGAGTTACGTTCGAGTATGCACAGTCTCGCTGTCGCGCGCTCGGCGGCGGCAAGGCTCCAAGTCGCGGCTGCGCGGAACCATGCCGGGCGCTTAATAGCCTAACTAACCAGCATCAAGAAAGACGGTTAGCATTGCTAATGAGCTCACTGTTCCCCACAGGTGACCAGTTGCCCCTCTGTGTCTGCTTCTACAGCCAAACTCATTTTGTTCAGGACCTGTACATGAAAGGTAGAACTTGAGAAGAGCCCTCAGTGTCTGTCTGTCGTCTAGCCGGGAGAACGTCTGATCTTCCTGGCCTCCATTTGCTGGTCATGAGAACCAAGTCACATGTCTCCCATTACTGAGAAATAACAGTCAGATCCCCTGCAGACCAATGGCAATCATCAGACCCCCCCCCCCCCCCCATATAACTCAATAAGCAGCTGGACCTTCAGCCAGGAGCTCTGGCTAACTAGCACACTTCAATCATCTTCCTACATCTGAAGCTCTTCAGACACAACTGTCACTCTTTCTGGCCCTGGAGAGATATGCTGCAGTCTTTCATAGAACAGTGAGTTAGCAAAACGGCAAGTCCTCACTGCAAAGGAAATAGAGGATGTGATATTTTCCTCCTGCTATGTATGGAATTTAGAGCAGCGAAGCGTTATCAACTTTACAATTTCACACATGCTCAGAGGAAAACACTTCCAAACGTTTCATCCATCGTCGAGTCGATGCGATGGCGTTTGTGCTGTGTGCAGCATTCAAATCAGGCTGCCCAACAGACGGGCTATAAAAGTACTTTGAGGCATTTGCCAGTCACACCCCTCTCCAGAGCTCACTCCATCATCCGGTGAACTTAGCAAGAGTCTGTGCAGCAGCCCCTCCCTCTCATTAGGGAAATGGACGCCTTAATTGGAAATTGTGTTAATTTTCCATGACCCTCCGTCTCCTCGTCTCTCTTCATCTAAATACGAGACACGCATGACACATTTTGCGAGGCGGCTCCACTGACGTGTATTCAATGTTTTCATCTTTAGCTCACTTAGTTTCCACTATTCACGCCGCATTAGGATCACACTCTTATCAAAAACGTACTAACGTGCTGCTTCACCAAAGCAGGTCGGCCGATCCGCCATCTTGTTTATCACGTGTTGCCATGGTGACGTTTGGGGTGGAGCTTACGGGGGTTACGAGGGCTTAAAGTAGCATGTCCGGGTTAGGTTAGGGCACGGGCTCCCCGAGTGGCGTGCCAGAGCGCATGGACAACGGGTTCACCAAAGACAAGCAACTGGACCGGAGCTACTGTACAGTAGATGCTAGCGACGCTACATACCTGGAGCATGGCGTGCAGTCAACACTGGCACCCAACCAGCAGGGGGCACTCAGAGTTGAGCCATTATGCTATTATTGACTGCGTGGCCGTGCAGCGCCGGCCCCTCAGGAGGCAAGTCAAAGAAATTGAGTGCTGGGGCGTCCGGGTAGTGCAGCGGTAGATTGCCGGCCTACCAACAAGGAGGGCGCAGGTTCGCGCCCCCGTGTTACCTCCGGCTTGGTCGGGCGTCCATACAGGCACGATTGGCTGTGTCTGCGGGTGGGATGCCGGATCGGGGGTATGTGTCCTGGTCGCTGCACTAGCGCCTCCTCTGGTCGGTCGGGGCACCTGGTCAAGGCGAAAGGGAACTGGTGGGAATAGCGTGATCCTCCCACCACGTGCTACGTCCTGCCGGTGAAGCTCCCCGCTGTGAGGTGAAAAGAAGTGGCTGGCAACTGCGCATGTGTCAGAGGAAGCATGGTGCTAGTCTACGGCTCCCCCCAAAATGACAGAAGGTGGAGCAGCGACCGGGGCAGCAGGGGGAAATTGGCCAAGTACAATTGCGGAGAAAATCGTGAAAAAAAAAAAAAAAAAAATAGTGCTAGGTCTGTACATCAACAACTGGTGAGCCCCATTCAAACTCTCTAAGCTGCGGCAACAATTTCATCATAGCAGCCAAATCCCCTAGATGAACCATTGCCAAATTGGAATGAGTGGTGGCTAGTCGCTGTAGCTGAGATTAATGAATGATCATTTTGTTTTGAACTAAAGCTAATCTTTGAGGCCATTAGCACAGTGGCGTGGTAGACTACTGTTCATTCATGTATAGGACACATGTACACACACAGACAGACACACACACACACACACACACACACACACACACACACACACACACACACACACACACACCGTACACACATACATGTGCCGAGCAGGCCAGCATGTGCCGACCACCTTCAAACGCACTCTTGTGTTTAAATATTCTTTGTGCGTCTGGCTTGAAAGGCCTCCCCCATTTCCTCTGACCTCTGATGTCTGGAATTAAAACACAAAAGAGCATCATCACTATCATCCTTCATGCAGTGTGTGTGTGTGTGTGTGTGTGTGTGTGTGTCT
Organism: Poromitra crassiceps; assembly: GCF_964638095.1. Taxonomy (NCBI): domain Eukaryota; kingdom Metazoa; phylum Chordata; class Actinopteri; order Beryciformes; family Melamphaidae; genus Poromitra; species Poromitra crassiceps. The sequence goes on along the minus strand of NW_028152222.1, from coordinate 36,858 downwards.
CTGCCTTCAGATGTGTGGATGAACACTGCAACAAGAGAGAAGAGTGTGGTCCGCCCATGTGCTGCCAATATGAAGGCAGCAACAATGAGCTGGTCTGTAGCGCGGACCATCTGCACGTGAAAAGACATTCACAAGGGGGTTCAAACGACATCCCATAATGAGTGTCAGTCCCCTCAGGCCCTGATCCTGTCGCAATAGAGAGGCAAAGTGACCGCCTACTTCCTGCTTCAGCACTGTACCAGAGATTTTCATCCGCCATTTATTTTCCCATACACATTTCGTAAAATGCTTATAAAAAATAATGCTACTTTGTCAAACCAAACGGTTCAGCTATATTTAGAATCGGGAGAGACCAGAGAACATTTCACTCAGACCAAAACTTCAAAAAAACGACATCGAAAAAATATTTCCTTTAAATCCGCAATTCTTTTACGTTTTGGTCCGAGTTAAACGTTCTATGGTCTCTCCCGTTTCTAAATATATCTGAACCGTTCGGTTTGAACATGTAAAACTATGTTTATAAGCATTTTACGAAATGTCGATGGGAAAATAAATGGCGGATGAAAATCTCTGGTACAGTGCTGAAGCAGGAAGTAGGCGGCCACTTTGCCTCTCTATTATGACAAAAACGAAAAGTCACATGATGGCGTGGACAGAGGTTGAACATACATGACTCATATGTTTGGTGTGTGTGTAGCGTGTGTGCGAGCAGCGAGACGCGGGTGGTGGCAGGCAGGTGCTGGAGGTAACGAGATGGATCTGGTACAGTACCGCGCAGCAGCAGCAGGGGGGGAGGAAGGGCAGACATCTGGACCTGACAGGACAACACTGGGGCCGGGGCCAAGCGTCACATGACTCGCCGTCCACTCGCCCGACAAGCAAACCCCCCCAAATGTGCGTGTCGGCGTTAGCATCACGCTAGCTAGCATCATGAATAACGAGGTGTAATAAAAAGAGATTGGAGAAGGCTGATGAATGTGTGTGTGTGCCGGCTTTGATGCTGTCATCATGTGGACGTGTTGCAGATGAGTGTGTGGGAGGTTCCGTGTGTGTTTGTGTGTGTGAGAGAGAGAGAGAGAGAGAGAGAGAGAGAGAGAGAATGTGTGTGTCTGGAAGTGTCTGTTGATGTGGGTGACAGGGGTATAACCACCAGCATCTGGGGCTCCGCCCCCTCAGCCCTGAGCACCAGCTTTGTATCGTTACAAAATCACTCGTTTATGCAAATTGAACAATGTGTCATAATTTCCCTCCATCCATCTTGGCCTGACAGAGAGCTCCACCCGTTCAGTCGCACAACTTCCTGGACCTAATTATGTCATAATGATGTCATTTGGTCCAGTAAGTTCTGTGAATGAAGGTAGAGAGAGCAATTAGCAGTGTTGGGGGTAACGCATTACAAAAGTAACATAACATGTAATATATTACTTTTAGCAGTAACTCAGTAATATAACTTATTATTTATAGGATTTCAGTAATATTATACCAGTTACTTTGTCAAGTAACTCAAGTTACAAATTGAGTTACATTGTATTAAATCAAAGCACATATTTTAAAAAGATACAATCATTTCCTAATCAAACTGTTTTTATGCAAATAACCACTATAGATGACAATAACAAAGGAAAAGAATAAAATGTTGAATTTTGGATGGTTTACACTGACTTCAAGGCGGTTGAAATTATTTTTCAGGATGGTTCCGGGGTGGCAATGTCATTCTGCTGCTGCTGTTGTTTTGGTGAAAGTAATGCAAAAGTAGTGTAATAAGTAACAAGTTACTCTACACAGAAAGTAATATTGTAAAGTAATATATAGTATATTACATTTTGAAAGTAACTTGCCAAACACTGGCAATTAGTGATAGCAATAGTGACACCGTGGCAAAACTGCTCCAAATGACATCACTATGACATCATTTGGACTAGGGATGTCAATTTTCGGTTAATTTCACTTTCGATTAACCGACGCTAATAATCGATTAACCTATCGGTTAATTCATAATTTTTTAATATTAAAAAAAAAAAAAAAAAAAAAAAAAAAAAAAAAAATGTTTGTTTTTTGTTTATTTACTCAATGAACTCATGCCCAAACAAGGCGTGTCTATTTAGATGCTGAAATGTTAATGCTTTTTGTGTTAGAATTTCTAACACAAAAAGCATTAACAAGCATTAACAAAAAGCATCAACATTTCAACACAAATTCTTTTTGTGTTAGAATTTCTAACACAAAAAGCATTAACATTTCAGCATCTAAATAGACACGCCTTGTTTGGGCATGAGCTCATTGAGTAAATAGACCAAAAAAAAAAAAAAAAAAAAAAAAAAAAAAATTTATATTAACTGATAGACCGACAGCAATAACCGAACAACGACGTTAGCGACGGTTAATCGATTAACGGTTAACCGTTGACATCCCTAATTTGGACCAGGAAGTTCTGTGAATGAACGGGGATCGGTCCAGGCAAAATGGAGGGAAGTTGAACATTGTTCATTTTGCATAATATACTACGGTAGAGTGGGCCTTTAAGGACAGAGCACAGCCCAAGGATTAGTCACACTTCTATCACAAAGTCAGTGTGTGTGTGTGTGTGTGTGCCTGTGTGTGTGCGTGTGTGTGTGTGCGTGTGTGCGTGAGTGAGTGTGTGTGTGTGTGTGTGTGTGTGTGCGTGCGTGCGTGTGAGAGTGTGTGTGTGTGAGGTTTAGTCACACTTCTATCACAAAGTCTGTGTGTGTGTGTGTGTGTGTGTGTGTGTGTGTGTGTGTGTGTGTGTGTGTGTGTGTGTGTGTGTGTGTGTGTGTGTGTGTGTGTGAGTGAGTGAGAGTGTGTGTGTGTGTGTGTGTGTGTTAAAGTAAAGACAGGGCACTGCTCTCTCTCTCTCTACTCCACAGGACCTCAGCACTCTGTGCATAAAACATGGATTCATCACCTTAGCAACTAGCCGATTGAAATATGATGAATCATCACTGCTAATTTCAGTTATCAAACATGAACAATGAGCCAGCATTCACAATGTGTGTGTGTGTGTGTGTGTGTGTGTGTGTGTGTGTGTGTGTGTGTGTGTGTGTGTGTGTGTGTGTGTATGTGTGTGTGACTGAACTGAAAGATTGCCAAAATGCTTTCAGAAAGCGTAGATAGATAGATCATACTTATATTAGGAGACAGAAAGGAAAAGAGGCATTTGAAAATCCTTCCTTGCTCCGGCTCTCCGCAATTCTGATTGCGAAGTGCTCAGAACCCAACTGGGTCTTTTCAATAGAAATCAGTGATAGTTGCCTGGTACTGTATGTCCTCACTCTCTGAAAGGAGGATGAAATGCCATCTCTAAATCTGTCGGGCCTCAGGCACAGCTAGATATGCACGCACGCACGCACACACACGCACACACGCACACACACACACACACGCACACACGCACACACACACACACACGCACACACGCAAATATAGGAGTGGATAGAAAAGTGTTTTATGTGACTCACATTGTGAAATGTGAACAGCAACATGACAAAGAGCTTCACGATGATTTGTGGTAAAAATGGAGGGTGTTGATGCAGGATGCTCTGATTCACCCAATCAAACCACAACACCTCTGACCTCATCCTGCTCTGCTCCTGCAGGTGGCTCAATAGACCTGAGTGCTCCTCCTGACAAACAAGCAGAGGAGGGTCTGAGAGGCATGGAGGGTCACCACCACCACCACCATGCCTCTCTGCTGACACATCCTCTCCTCACACAGCAACACGAGGGTTTGTAAAAAAAGAAAATAAGAAAAAGTCTGAACTGAAGTGTTGAAATGAAGCAGAGAGCGATGTACACACACTTATAGGACTGCTGTTACAATGAGAATGTAACATAGGACTGCTGTTACAATGATCATGTCTTAACAAGATATAAAAACTAACACTCAAAATAAAGTGCAGCCAATTCAGCATCAACATGCAAATCTTGCGTCAGAGTCAATTCCTCTAGAATAGTGGTTCAATCAGGAGAGGCCAGTTGGTAGGATTAGACAAACTTTATTTAGCAATCGGCGTGCATGGCAAATGCTTTGGCGCTTGACTCCATTGGCCAGTGGCGCTGCTCTTGAGGCAGAGGAGGGCGCGTGCCCGACCGAGTTGGGAGCGCCAGCCGCAAATAGCTGTAAGTCGCTAAAAAGGTCGAAGGCAGGAAAAGTACAATCGTGAAGCGCCAAGGCGGCCAGGTAGGCTAAGCTGGGAAGCGCTATCACGAGGTGCCCGACCGAGTTGGGAGCGCCAGCCGCAAATAGCTGTAAGTCGCTAAAAAGGTCGAAGGCAGGAAAAGCAAGATCGAAGGCCCGACCGAGTTGGGAGCGCCAGCCGCAAATAGCTGTAAGCCGCTAAAAAGGTCGAAGGCCGGAATAGTGCAATCAACTACTGGCGCCTGCAGATCTCAATTAACCTCCGGTAATCAGATCTTCCTTTTGGGGGATCTCCTAGCCCATGCAGGCGCCCTCCTCTGCCTCAAGAGCAGCGCCACTGGCCAATGGAGTCAAGCGCCAAAGCATTTGCCATGCACGCCGATTGCTAAATAAAGTTTGTCTAATCCTACCAACTGGCCTCTCCTGATTGAAGTGAGGTCTCCAGACCATAGTTCAAGCAGAAGGCCACTCACGCGTAATCCGATCTCAACGTGGTCAAAAAATCCTAGTATGACGTCTGCTATGACGTCAAACATGACGTCAGTTAATCCTCATATATATAGCAAGGGTCCTACGTCACCTCTCTCTCTCTGGCCGACCATAGCAGCAGCAGCCCACGGCAGTCCATCTCCCTTGAAGCCGGCCCCGAAGCGTTGTTTTGCCCCACCCACCTCCCCAGTCCACCACCAACGAGTCTTGACTCCTGATCCCCCACGGGGGGGGGATCTCCTAGCCCATGCAGGCGCCCTCCTCTGCCTCAAGATGGCGCTGCTCTTGAGGCAGAGGAGGGCGCCTGCATGGGCTAGGAGATCCCCCCCCCCGTGGGGGATCAGGAGTCAAGACTCGTTGGTGGTGGACTGGGGAGGTGGGTGGGGCAAAACAACGCTTCGGGGCCGGCTTCAAGGGAGATGGACTGCCGTGGGCTGCTGCTGCTATGGTCGGCCAGAGAGAGAGAGGTGACGTAGGACCCTTGCTATATATATGAGGATTAACTGACGTCATGTTTGACGTCATAGCAGACGTCATACTAGGATTTTTTGACCACGTTGAGATCGGATTACGCGTGAGTGGCCTTCTGCTTGAACTATGGTCTGGAGACCTCACTTCAATCAGGAGAGGCCAGTTGGTAGGATTAGACAAACTTTATTTAGCAATCGGCGTGCATGGCAAATGCTTTGGCGCTTGACTCCATTGGCCAGTGGCGCTGCTCTTGAGGCAGAGGAGGGCGCCTGCATGGGCTAGGAGATCCCCAGAGGATGTCCTGAAGTGTGACGGTGGATTAAAGACTTGATGAAAAACGTCATGTGATCTGGTGGATTATAGTCTTCGTGACAGAAAGAACAGGATGGAACATGGATGCGAGTTTTACTGCCGAGTGCGACTTTCTGCTTGACTGCATGTAACGTTAAACTTTTATCGTCCATGAATTCCTGGGAGTGCTTATTCTTTTCGTGAATGGATTATTTTACGTCGCTGGATTTGGAAGGGAAGCAAATTGCACTACATTTCAGCTGTTGCCGCCAGAATGAACCGTTCGCCCCATGGACCTTTCGGTCTGCCCAGAGTGCCCGAGATGCCACGGCGCTCCGGCTTCAGCGCTTCTCCAAGCCGGTTCCCGTCAATCACCGTGAATCTGCCCGGCGGCCTGGGGGTCAGTGCGACCAGGAAGTACGTGGCGTCTCGCGGCGGCCCCGCGGCCTCCATTTCCCCAGCGGCTCCCGGCTCTGGGGGCGGCTGCCTCTACTGGTCTTCGCCCGCGGCCTCTCGCACGTCCGCGCCGATCGGCCTCTCCCTCCGGCACGCTCGCACGCGTTCTTGGGCGTCCGCGGCGCGGCGCTTCGTCTTCTGCTCTCCTACCGGGGCCGTCGCAGTGGCGCGCGGGGGGCTATGTTGGCAGCCTGTGGTCCGGTCGCTTCGCCAACGTCTTCGTCAGGCACCTCGGAAGGCAAGTACGCTCCGTGGCCGACACTTCCAGACACACACATTCTCTCTCTCTCTCTCTCTCTCTCTCTCTCTCTCTCACACACACAAACACACACGGAACCTCCCACACACTCATCTGCAACACGTCCACATGATGACAGCATCAAAGCCGGCACACACACACATTCATCAGCCTTCTCCAATCTCTTTTTATTACACCTCGTTATTCATGATGCTAGCTAGCGTGATGCTAACGCCGACACGCACATTTGGGGGGGTTTGCTTGTCGGGCGAGTGGACGGCGAGTCATGTGACGCTTGGCCCCGGCCCCAGTGTTGTCCTGTCAGGTCCAGATGTCTGCCCTTCCTCCCCCCCTGCTGCTGCTGCGCGGTACTGTACCAGATCCATCTCGTTACCTCCAGCACCTGCCTGCCACCACCCGCGTCTCGCTGCTCGCACACACGCTACACACACACCAAACATATGAGTCATGTATGTTCAACCTCTGTCCACGCCATCATGTGACTTTTCGTTTTTGTCATAATAGAGAGGCAAAGTGGCCGCCTACTTCCTGCTTCAGCACTGTACCAGAGATTTTCATCCGCCATTTATTTTCCCATCGACATTTCGTAAAATGCTTATAAACATAGTTTTACATGTTCAAACCGAACGGTTCAGATATATTTAGAAACGGGAGAGACCATAGAACGTTTAACTCGGACCAAAACGTAAAAGAATTGCGGATTTAAAGGAAATATTTTTTCGATGTCGTTTTTTTGAAGTTTTGGTCTGAGTGAAATGTTCTCTGGTCTCTCCCGATTCTAAATATAGCTGAACCGTTTGGTTTGACAAAGTAGCATTATTTTTTATAAGCATTTTACGAAATGTGTATGGGAAAATAAATGGCGGATGAAAATCTCTGGTACAGTGCTGAAGCAGGAAGTAGGCGGTCACTTTGCCTCTCTATTGCGACAGGATCAGGGCCTGAGGGGACTGACACTCATTATGGGATGTCGTTTGAACCCCCTTGTGAATGTCTTTTCACGTGCAGATGGTCCGCGCTACAGACCAGCTCATTGTTGCTGCCTTCATATTGGCAGCACATGGGCGGACCACACTCTTCTCTCTTGTTGCAGTGTTCATCCACACATCTGAAGGCAGAGACACACACACACACACACACACACACACACACTGCATGAAGGATGATAGTGATGATGCTCTTTTGTGTTTTAATTCCAGACATCAGAGGTCAGAGGAAATGGGGGAGGCCTTTCAAGCCAGACGCACAAAGAATATTTAAACACAAGAGTGCGTTTGAAGGTGGTCGGCACATGCTGGCCTGCTCGGCACATGTATGTGTGTACGGTGTGTGTGTGTGTGTGTGTGTGTGTGTGTGTGTGTGTGTGTGTGTGTGTGTGTGTCTGTCTGTGTGTGTACATGTGTCCTATACATGAATGAACAGTAGTCTACCACGCCACTGTGCTAATGGCCTCAAAGATTAGCTTTAGTTCAAAACAAAATGATCATTCATTAATCTCAGCTACAGCGACTAGCCACCACTCATTCCAATTTGGCAATGGTTCATCTAGGGGATTTGGCTGCTATGATGAAATTGTTGCCGCAGCTTAGAGAGTTTGAATGGGGCTCACCAGTTGTTGATGTACAGACCTAGCACTATTTTTTTTTTTTTTTTTTTCACGATTTTCTCCGCAATTGTACTTGGCCAATTTCCCCCTGCTGCCCCGGTCGCTGCTCCACCTTCTGTCATTTTGGGGGGAGCCGTAGACTAGCACCATGCTTCCTCTGACACATGCGCAGTTGCCAGCCACTTCTTTTCACCTCACAGCGGGGAGCTTCACCGGCAGGACGTAGCACGTGGTGGGAGGATCACGCTATTCCCACCAGTTCCCTTTCGCCTTGACCAGGTGCCCCGACCGACCAGAGGAGGCGCTAGTGCAGCGACCAGGACACATACCCCCGATCCGGCATCCCACCCGCAGACACAGCCAATCGTGCCTGTATGGACGCCCGACCAAGCCGGAGGTAACACGGGGGCGCGAACCTGCGCCCTCCTTGTTGGTAGGCCGGCAATCTACCGCTGCACTACCCGGACGCCCCAGCACTCAATTTCTTTGACTTGCCTCCTGAGGGGCCGGCGCTGCACGGCCACGCAGTCAATAATAGCATAATGGCTCAACTCTGAGTGCCCCCTGCTGGTTGGGTGCCAGTGTTGACTGCACGCCATGCTCCAGGTATGTAGCGTCGCTAGCATCTACTGTACAGTAGCTCCGGTCCAGTTGCTTGTCTTTGGTGAACCCGTTGTCCATGCGCTCTGGCACGCCACTCGGGGAGCCCGTGCCCTAACCTAACCCGGACATGCTACTTTAAGCCCTCGTAACCCCCGTAAGCTCCACCCCAAACGTCACCATGGCAACACGTGATAAACAAGATGGCGGATCGGCCGACCTGCTTTGGTGAAGCAGCACGTTAGTACGTTTTTGATAAGAGTGTGATCCTAATGCGGCGTGAATAGTGGAAACTAAGTGAGCTAAAGATGAAAACATTGAATACACGTCAGTGGAGCCGCCTCGCAAAATGTGTCATGCGTGTCTCGTATTTAGATGAAGAGAGACGAGGAGACGGAGGGTCATGGAAAATTAACACAATTTCCAATTAAGGCGTCCATTTCCCTAATGAGAGGGAGGGGCTGCTGCACAGACTCTTGCTAAGTTCACCGGATGATGGAGTGAGCTCTGGAGAGGGGTGTGACTGGCAAATGCCTCAAAGTACTTTTATAGCCCGTCTGTTGGGCAGCCTGATTTGAATGCTGCACACAGCACAAACGCCATCGCATCGACTCGACGATGGATGAAACGTTTGGAAGTGTTTTCCTCTGAGCATGTGTGAAATTGTAAAGTTGATAACGCTTCGCTGCTCTAAATTCCATACATAGCAGGAGGAAAATATCACATCCTCTATTTCCTTTGCAGTGAGGACTTGCCGTTTTGCTAACTCACTGTTCTATGAAAGACTGCAGCATATCTCTCCAGGGCCAGAAAGAGTGACAGTTGTGTCTGAAGAGCTTCAGATGTAGGAAGATGATTGAAGTGTGCTAGTTAGCCAGAGCTCCTGGCTGAAGGTCCAGCTGCTTATTGAGTTATATGGGGGGGGGGGGGGGGTCTGATGATTGCCATTGGTCTGCAGGGGATCTGACTGTTATTTCTCAGTAATGGGAGACATGTGACTTGGTTCTCATGACCAGCAAATGGAGGCCAGGAAGATCAGACGTTCTCCCGGCTAGACGACAGACAGACACTGAGGGCTCTTCTCAAGTTCTACCTTTCATGTACAGGTCCTGAACAAAATGAGTTTGGCTGTAGAAGCAGACACAGAGGGGCAACTGGTCACCTGTGGGGAACAGTGAGCTCATTAGCAATGCTAACCGTCTTTCTTGATGCTGGTTAGTTAGGCTATTAAGCGCCCGGCATGGTTCCGCGCAGCCGCGACTTGGAGCCTTGCCGCCGCCGAGCGCGCGACAGCGAGACTGTGCATACTCGAACGTAACTCGTCCAAAACGTTACCGTGTCGTTTACCAAGAACTTGCAATCATGTCGGTGGGTGGGACATTTTATTGTCCCTCCATTTCAAAACTCATTCCGGTGAGCCTGCAGAAGGCTTTGCTAGATGATGGATTTCCTTATTCCTCACAACAAAGTGTTGATGCCGCGGAGTCACATTTTCGAGGAGCTGCACGCCCCCTCCGCCGAGCTGCGCCGATAGGATGCCCAGCTGCGGTGACCCCCTCGGCGCAGGCAGCGCCGGCGATTTCGCTCCAGCATAATTTGCGCTTTACAACCTTACTCATACAAACGCTCTTACAGTCTAATGCCAATAGACTGTATTTCCAATAGACTGTATTGCAGTTACGTTGTACTGTACTATAGAGAGGCAAAGTGAACGTCACTTCCTGCTTCAGCACTGTACCAGAGATTTTATTCCGCAATTTATTTTCCCATAGACATTTTGTAAAGTTCTTATAAAAATAGTTTTACTCGGTCAAACCAAATGGTTCAGCTATATTTAGAATCGGGAGAGACCATAGAACATTTCACTGGGACCAAAACGACATCCAAAAAATATTTTCTTTAAACCCGCATTTCTTTACGTTTGGTCTTAACGCCAGGTGTAAATGGAATCAAAGATTATGAAGTGACAAGAGTGTTAAGAATGAATGCAGTAGGTGTTTGTCCACTTCCAATCTCATCTTATTTGCTGTTGAAAAAGGAGGGATTGTGCTTCCTAACCTACTGTGCCTATAGTAGGCTACTAACCTACTGTGCCTATAGTAGGCTACTGTACATCTCCGTATTCTACAACACATCTCCTGTGTTTCTGTGCGTTTCTCTTTGGAGAGGAAGTCGTGCACTATTCATAGGACAGAATCTTACTGTATTATTCATTGAAGTGCTCCTTGTTTGAGGCATCCCTACACAATAGATGGATGAATTTTACTTTTTTTTAGACACTACTGTCTAGTATTGATGTTTTATATACCGTAAATTCCGGACTATAAGCCGCGGCTTTTTTCCCGTTTTTTGGCCTTTTTTGCCCCCTGCGGCTTATATAACGGTGCGTCTTATCTATGGATTTTTTCCAAAAAAAAAAAAAAATCTCTCTTTTTTAGCACTCTTTCTAACTATAAATCCATTTCTGTTTTAATTTCCTCTCTTGCCCTCTTTTAACAACATAACATAACATAACATAACACAACACAGGTAAGCAGAAAGAAAAAGACGAAGCAATCACGCCATGAATGAGGAAATGACTCACCTGCTGGAGGCTGGAGATACACCGCTTGGGCTAAACTTTTACTCCGTGAAACACTATCGATTAAGTCCGACATCGCTCAGAGGTTTTGAGCAGCTTGAAAACAAGTTTGAAAACGTGCAGAAGTCCATCCACTCACTCACTAAAGAAACTAAGGCAACCGTGAACAGAGTTTATAATGCGGAAAAGCGCATCCGCGCACTGGAGGACAAAAACAACACAGTGAGTCCGAAAATGGATAAAATGCAAAATCGAAACCCTGCACACGCAGGTTGATGACTTAATCAGCAGGAGTAAAAGAAATAACATTCGCCTGATCAATGTAAAAGAGGGAGCTGAGATTGGTGACATGGACGCTTTCGTGGCAAAATCCTGTGTTACATCCTGGACCTGAAGGAAGGCGAGAAACCACCAGAGGTGGACAGGGCACACCGGGCGCCTCGGCCACGTCCAGACCCCGGCCTGCCACCGAGGGCCATCTTCATCTGCCTACTCCGCTGGCCCGACCGTCAACTCATCCTCCAGGCTGCGGGGAAGAAGCCCCTCACCTGGGAGGGTACGCGCTTTTTCGTCCGGCAGGACCTCTCCGCGTTGGTGCAACAGAAACGCGCAACATACAACAGCATCATCGAGTCAATGGATATCGCTTTGGCGTACTGTACCCAGCGAGACTCGTCATAACCATTGATGGACAGCGGCGGAACAAGAGCTCAAAGTGAAACTGCCGAATATCTTTTGAGTTGGACTGGTCAATAGTACTGTGAGTAACTAAAATAAAAAAATAAAAAACGGAATTCTCTCTTCTTTAGCACTCTTTCTAACTATAAATCCACTTCTGTTTTAATTTCCTCTCTTGCCCTCTTTTCACCACACCGCGGACACTGTGTGCACTGTAAAAAAAACAAAAAATACCACAATGTGTGATTTTGTCTGGGGATTAGTGACCTGACTTTTGTTTTGTTGAAATGTTAATAAATGGGAGCTTCCCCAAACAGCCATCTCTTTCCCGACAATCCCCTCTGTGCACGAAGCCTTACATATGGTAATTAAACATCAAAACACCCGCGGCTTATAGACCGGTGCGGCTTATAGAAGAAAAAAATAGTCACCTTTGAAGGTGCGGCTTATAGACCGGTGCGTCTTATAGTCCGGAATTTACGGTACATCAAGATAAGGGGGCTTAGGGGAAATTGTAATCAAGCTGTCAAAGCAATTAATCAACCAATCAATCCAGAGAGAGAGGGAGACAGTGACCGAGAGGTTTGTCGTTTCTACACATAACAAACATTTTCAGCATCTGTGTTCTTAATTTTTTTGTAATTTTCTTTTGGTCTTTTTCACAGAAAAGAAAAGAGAGCCGTAAGAAGAAACTCCGGCAAAAATAACCTGAATGAACTTTTGTGACAGGCAGTACAGGCAGTTGTCTTGTCCAATCAGCCTGTTCACGCCCATTCCAAAAATAATAATCATAAAAGAGGTGGGCGATATGGCAAAAATATCATATCACGATTTTTTTCAGGCAGGATCCCGATCCATGATCTTATCACAATTCTTTTTCATGTTGGTTAAATACTGTGTATTATTTCATATCGTGTTATTTTGCTCATATTTGCTATGTTTCATGTTTCATATCGTGTTGTTTTTGCTCATATTTATGTCCTGTACTTGTGCAACCGGAGCAACAATAAACCTCTTGAATCATTCAAGAGGTTTATTGATTCAAGTTGAATGAGAGTCTATAAAAAGAAGAAGGCACATACTGTAAAAAAGGGAGGAGTGGATGGAAGAAAGGAGGCCTAAATCAGTTTAAGAAAATAAAGAATTCATTTAGATGGGATGAAGTCAAACTAGCGAGTTTAAATACTATATATTTTGTTTTGGGGCGGGGCTGAGGATGGTAAGAATGACTCTGTAGTCACGGTTTGAAGCACTTTGATTTGGCCCCTTGGCATTTGTTGTCTACTGTGTTGTCTACTGTGTCGTGTGCGTTCTGCACTGCATGCTTTTGTGCAGAACTGCCTTACTTGACTGAAGCTCTTGGCTCCTCTAGGAAGCATCAGGCCTCCACCTCCACCTCCACCAGGCCTCCATCTCCCTCGGGTTGTTGGCGGGTCTTTCGAGATCTCCCCGGTTCAGCCCACTCCCAGTCATCATCTCTGCCTGGGCACCTCTTCTCCAACTGTTCCTGGGGCGACCGACCTCTTCTCCATGTTCCTGTGTGCAGAACTCAATGAATTAATTGAAATACCGGTACGTCTAAAAGTTTACGAAAGATGAGATCTGGGGCACACGGTCAAATTTAGCATTTTATTCAGGTGCAAACAATGAGTGACGTTTCAACACTATAAGTGTCTTCCTCAGAGTCCTGGAGTCAACGTTCAGCTCAGTTCTGACTCTGAGGAAGAAGACACACGTAGTGTCGAAACGCCAGTGATTGTTTGCACCTGAATACATTTGCTGAATTTGACCGTGCGCTCCAGATCTCATCTTTCATTTATGATTTAATCCCTGGTTTGAGAGGCACCGGTTTTCAAGGTTCGTCAGCTGAAGCACGGATTTCCCTCTGGCTTCTCAACGTTTGTTTTCATCAAGCAGAAGTGGTTTGCCTTTCTTATAGCACAGAGTCTGGAGACTAGAGGAATTTCTGCTTATATAGTTTCAAAAGTTTTTCTGTTCAACACATAAAGAAATCCAAGCCGATGCAGAGACATGCAGACTCACATGAAGGTCCCTAACACCACCTGACAGCGAGCAGCCTGTCAGGCTGTTGCTGCTTCATCCACAGACAGATCAGCAGCCCACTCCTAGTTCTGTCTCAAAACAACTTGCCCAGTGTGAACAAAAAGCAGACAAGCAGGCAGGGAGCGGACTACAACTCCCAGCCAGCAAGCAGGCAGGAAGCGGACTACAACTCCCAGCCAGCAAGCAGGCAGGAAGCGGACTACAACTCCCAGCCAGCAAGCAGGCAGGAAGCGGACTACAACTCCCAGCCAGCAGGCAGGCAGGAAGCGGACTACAACTCCCAGCCAGCAAGCAGGCAGGAAGCGGACTACAACTCCCAGCCAGTGGAGTGAAGTAATGCTGTGCTGAAACTCAGCCTTTTGTAACCACCCCATATATATATATATATATATATATGGTGGGGCTGTTCATCATATAACATTCATAGCCTGATTTATATAACATTGTATTCATTTTTTCAAAATTATTTTCCCCCCCTTATAGTCTGAGCCAGAAATGTCCACTAAACATTCCAGTTTTGTTCCCATCTAGTATATTCTGAAGGTTTTTACAGAGGGGTTTGCTTATAAATATTTCATAGTCTGATTTATATAAAATGTTATGTTTTTTTAATGACTTGACAGTATTTACTGATTTATGGAGTGATAAAAGAGATGTGCAAAATTCCCTCTGTAAAAACCTTTGGCTCAATATTTTTTTTACCCTGTTCACCTACCATGTGTCACCTTAAATGATGGTGAATGTGTGTGCGGAGCGTCCTGTAATGTGGGGCGTCATCATTCATTTGACTAGACGCAGTTTATGTGTCATTCCAGCATGAACACATCACCACACTCACTCACTTACCCTCAGGCGCTTCTGACAGCTGATCGCCTGATGGCTGGCTGGGTGACGAATCCTATCAGGCATCAAACTCACCTTATTTCTGCACTCTGAAGGTTTCAGTAGGGTCAGATGGCATCGGGTGTCAGGTCCCAGACAACCAGTCCTCGTCAAACTTTGTCTTATAAAAATAATAACAGCTCACTTTTTGAAGCAACTATTCCGATATGTTAAGGTTGTTCCATCTGACCCTACCGAAACCTTCAGAATGCAGAAATAAAGGTGATACAGGATTCCACAAGTAAGACAGTAAGGTAAGAAGGCGCTTCACCCAGCAAGCCATCAGGCGAGCTGTCAGAAGCGCCTGCGGGTACAGAAACACAGTCACAGACTATATAACACACTGTACATACTGTAACACACAGTAACAGACTATAACACATACTGTAACACAGAATAAGACAGACCTGGGAATCCTGTGTCAATACGATGATGTGAATGGACAATGTAATGATTTCTACTGCGTGTGGTTGCCTTGACAAGAGGCTGCTATGAATCTGATCAGAAGTAATATATAAATATATAATATATAAATAATATAATATATAATGCAAACAAAACCAAAATCAGCATTGAAAGACATTTTGAATAATTTAGCAGCCAGAACCAGTTTGTCTATAATGTTTCATTCATTGTGCTAACAGCAACATTAGACCATCTACTATTAGCCCATCTACTTTCAGAAAATATTCAATCCCTTTGACCTTTTCTGCATTTTGTGATGTTATAGCTTGAATTACAAATGGGTTAAATGAAGGATTTGTTGGGGGTCACAGATAGATGTAGGCTACTGACAACTTAATAATAGCCTACAAGCAGCCATGTCAACGTTTTTTTTAACTGTTTTAATGTTTTGAATCAGTATGCATTTATCTCATCTCTAAGGCAGAACCAAATTCCTCTCTATGCTCTTGAGATGTCTCTACAAGTGTGCTAGTCATGTCATTACCTCTCCACTAGAGGGCAGAGTTCACCAACAAACGAGAAGTGAAATCATGTCACTGGATTGTAAACTTCACACCAAATGTTGTCACGCCCATCCAGAATAAAAGCACTAATCACATCTGGCAGATTATGACTTTTTAATTCGGCCCAGTCATAGTCAATTAAGTGTCTAAATATAAACCTTAAATAACCTTTTCTCTCAAACGGGTGGCCTAGTTTACTTGTTAAATAAAGCGTCAAATTGGTCGGGTGACTTTATCAGATGAATCATTTCTTACTTTTTTTTTTTATCCATTGACTAGTTGAGTTTACGGTTGACCTCCGCTTGTTTGTCTCCACCATGGTTTCCACCTGCTTCGCTGTCTTCCGGGTACTGTCCAAGGAACCTATTAGAAGGAAGATGCATCACTCACTTCACAGCGTTCGAATTTTGCATTTGTTTTCTTTAATCTGGTGACGTGGTTGTGACGTGATTGGGTGACGTGATTGATGTCTCTTCCTTTTTATACGTTCCTTGGTCCGTGACGTAACTAAAACATGTTTACTGTAATTTGTTGCCACTTAAGATTAGAGGCAGTAAACACTAACCTGGAGTAGCCTACATTTAACACGTTAACTGCCAGCGACGTATGCATACGTCAAAAAAAATCCAGCGCTTGACTGCCAGCGACGTATGGATACGTCAAAAAAATCGTTTTTTTTTTTTTGACGGTGGGGCGTTGATCAATCCCTTTTACGTCTCCTGTACAATTATTGGAGGTATTGAATGTGTATAATCTATTTTACCGACCCACTAAGTGTTGACAGTGCTCCCCCAGACGAGCGAAATCAAAGAAAAAGGGAGCAAGGAAATGGCGAGGCGATTTTACAGTATTACATTCTCATGAAAATGGTTGGGGGAAAACGCTCTCGTTTTCGCACTGATTGCTGGCGATGCGGGATTGCAAATTTACATAATACATTACAGGTGGAACACACTTTGAAACACGCAGCATAAATATGACCAGAATCGCAAAAGCTTCTCTCAACCAAAACTCCCAAGAAGCGAGCGAGTCCATGCCGGCTTCCTCAAACAGCAGCCTGCAGACAGGCACAGGAGAGCAGCAAAAGCACTGAGACTGTGACGGCCGCGGCAGCCAAGAAGAGGGAGGAGTTGAGGAGTTGAAGCAACTCTGCCTCTCGCTCTCTCCCTCTCTCTCTCTCTCTCTCTCTCGCTCTCTCTCTCTCCCTCCCTCCCTCTCTCTCTCTCTCTCTCTCTCTCTCCCTCTCCCCCTCTCACTAGGATTAAACCTAGTGCGTCTCCCTCCCGAGAGGGAGGGAGAGAGAGAGAGAGGGAGGGAGAGCGAGAGGGAGGGAGAGAGAGAGAGAGAGAGAGAGAGAGGGAGGGAGAGCGAGGGGAAGGGAGAGAGAGAGAGAGAGAGAGAGAGCGAGAGGGGGAGGGAGAGAGAGAGAGAGAGAGAGCCAAAAATGAATGGTTAAAGTGACAGCTCTATCGAATTTCACAAAAAGCCGTTTATCTCTGAATATTTTTTCTCATGCTAAAACCATGCTGTATTCAACTGATAATGCTTACATAACTACTAACTCTACAAACTAACTCTTTTAGACAGAGAAAGTACACATTCTATTAGTACTTTTGAGATATTGTATGTTCACAAACTCCAAGCAGAAAATAATCCTCGGCGCTTGTAAAATGAGCCACAATCCTCAAAAAACGGCTTGGCAGAAGCTACCTACAGTAAGAAAAAAACGGCTGGCAGTCAATGTGTTAAGGATTATAAATAATATGTAGGTCATTGTGTCTAAACTCCTGCTCGTCTGTGCATGCATGATGCACAGGAACAGTAAGTGCTGCAAAAACGTTTTTAACAAATCTCTATCAACTAATAATTGTGGTAAAATGATACATTCATGAATAGCCTACTGTCTAAAGCATTAGGCAATTTATTAAATATCAACTAGCCTACTTATGACCTAAATAATAAATAAATAAAAACATCACGCACAAGAGAGAAACAATACAGGTCTTAAAGAATTGTAGGTAGGCCTAGGCCTAATGCTACAAATTATGTAGACTACTAGCCTACAATATACAATACAGGCTATTCTTCACAATCAGATAATAGGCTACTAATGGTGCATATTTAAGTTGCAAATATTTATAATATAGCCTAATATAATATAAGCACCTAATTTTATTTATTTTTCATCATTCTGAAGTTAGGCCTATGATTTCCTAATTTAAAAAGCTGAGAAAGTCTGCAGACAGCACAGTCCCACTGTCAGAGGATGACCTATTAGACCTCTGTGACATAAGTCTCTTACAGGCCTGAGAGAGTCGTCTACGCGCCCATAAGCCCCAAATCTCTTTAATACAACCCCCATTAGAAAGTGCTGAGCTCTCTAAGATGGTTCACCTGCAGCAACCCCGCCGTCCACCTCAATATGCAGTGCTGCGCAAAAAGTCACCCTATATAATAAGCTACTATATCTTTCTGTCTGCAATTTCAGAATAATTTCCTAGAAATTAACTGCTAATGTCTTACTGTAGGAAGTTTCCTGTATAAACAACCTTTACTAATCGAGACTAATCGAGAAAGAGTTCAATGGTATTTGGAAAGTATACCTCCACGTTCTTTTGAAGTTTCAGATTCATGAAATTATGCAGAACATTTGAGATTAGAGGAAGGAATTCACCACATAACTATTATGAATAATGACTTGTTACCAAATTGGCCTCTGCCTATTATCCCCCCCCCCCCAATATCCTAGTTTACAGTTTTGCAGTTCTTTCCAGGAAACCTTTAGAAATTGACTTGACTCCACAAACTGACTGCTTATTTAATGTAGCCTATCAGTAGCGGCCGGCCACTAGAGGGCGCCGCCCCACCTACTGTCCACCTGTCTATCCACATGAAAGAGGGGGAAATAAAACGTTATATATATATATTTTTTTTTAATGAGCGAGGTGAATATTAGATAGTGAGTATATAATCTGCAATAAATATGTAGATTCACAATTATCTACATGTGTACTGTTTTTGGGTCAATATTTTCTTGCACCGAATTGCCACGGACGCTGTCCGGGGACTTACGGTTTACTTACGGTTTCCACCAGTGCAGATCATTAGAGTATCAGGATCTGTGAAGTTGCACATGCGCTGTTCACTCTCAAAAACAAAGAGATTTGGGAGGGCTCTGGGCGCACGTATCTAGCGACCGGGTGGAGGTGGGGTCAGGTAGAGTGAGTGTCGTGATGTAGGCTAGGCTACGTAGATGGGTAGCGACCATAGGGTAGCGACGCAGTATATATAAACACTAGTAGCAGTCCCACGCCGAAGAAGTTTGTTTTCAACTGCCATAAAACACATAAGACGTTTTGCAAGAATGGAGAAAGAAAATTCTGTGAAGTCACTCAAAACGACGCCGTTTGAGAGACGGAATTTACAGGAGAAGCATCGAGTGAAAGAGGATGAACACTGATTTTGCATACGTGACATATGATATTGATATTGAGAATAATCCTTATGATTATCATATTGATTTCAACCCCATTGTCCAGGCCTATAGCGCCCTCCCTGGACAAAAATGCACCAGCCGCTACTGTAGCCTATATTACTACATCATTTCATGGTTATTTCAAGAAAACGTCCAAATAAATGAACAGTTCCTGTAACACCTGGGACCCGTTAAACAAATTAATTTATAATCCAAACCTTGTTTGGTGACGACCTGGATAAGGTGTAAAAAGACGGGAGACAGGACAAACGGTGACTTTCTTTCTCCAAAGCGTGTGGATTAGGATTTATTTCTCATTACTTTCTTTTGTCTTTTTTCTCTGTTATGTTTTCAAAAGTGTACTGGTCGCACCCAGCTATTCTTCTCTTCAAGAAAACGTGTTTTTAGTATACATACAATATACTTCAGTATCAAAAGTCTCTTAAGTTTCTCAAAATAAATCCTGTTTTGTATAACAAAAATAAAACATTTTCACTTCTACATGCATGTCTCTTTTTCCATCTACATGTCTTCTCTTTCCATACATCATAGTATTGTAGCGATGTGGGGTTGCCAGTAAACATGGGTTTGTCTGAGTGTTGGGTTCATTTCGCTGGGGGTGTTGTAGAGTCAGTGTGTCCCACCGCACGTGAACGCGCTGGGAATAGGAGTAACGCACCTGAAGGGGACATGGAGTCATGTGGGGTTGCTAGCTCGCTGGGGATTGGGTGAGCGGGAGGTGGCCATTTTGTCGGCGGGGAAATGTGATTGTTGGCCAGTCTGAACATAGACATATATAAAGGCTAGATGGCTTACCCGCGCTGCCGGTCAATGGAGAGCGACGTCGTCGCATGGTGGCCATCTTGCTACGGCACCACAGCTTTATATATATCTATGGGTTAAAAAAACGCTAACATTTTATTATTATTTTTGGCTCCAAATTACACCAAACTTAGACCGAAGCATCATCATCATGAGATGAATTCACGCACCTAGTTTCATGCAGTTTCATCCATTTTGCTAGGAGCTATGAGCATCTGTTGTTGGGTTAGTATTATCACATCAGATGATCATAACTCCTAGGGAAATGGATGAAACTGCATGAAACTTTGTGCCTGAATCCCTCTCATGGCATAGATGCTTCGGTTTAATTTTGGTGTAATTTGGAGCCCATCAAAAAAATAGTGTTTTTAGAGTTTTTTTTTGTTGTTGTTGCCTTATCTCGGGAACGGAATATGCTTGTAATAAACCAAACCGTTTGTAAATCCGTCAAGATTTCAGCGAGTTATGAGTATTTTTGTCTGTGCACCCTCCAACAGCTACCATATAACGTACCAGAAAGCCTGCCGTAGCAAGATGGCAGCGCTTCAACGACGCTAGTGACTCCGCCTTAAGCCATCTAGCCTTTATATATGTCTATGAGTCTGAAGATACGAGGAGGCGGACTGGACGTGTGTGTAGCTAGGAGCTGTGTGTGCTAGCTGGGAGCGTAGCCAAGTGTGGCTAGGCGCGAGAAGCTGTGGGTGTGAGGGTGAATAAAGACTGCACCAAGTATTCGCCTCTTCGGCTCCTTCATTTAATGATCCCGGGAGCGGATTACTACAGTATTAATCAAATACGCTTTCTTATAAAAGAATATATTTTTGACAATAATGTACCATTTTTTATAGACTATTATATCTTAACAGTAACAGAAAGACTTTAGCATTTGAGATAAATCAACACAATTAAAACAACACAAATTACCATGACAAATTACAATAACCTGTTAACTCATGAAAACCTGGTCAGTACCATAGAGTGGCGCTAGGTGGCACCGCGGTGGTGATCCATGGCTAGCTTCATGAGGCTAACACCTGAGCTCAGCTAACCAGAGCTACATTCAGCCATTAACACTATAAACTACTTTCGGCTGAAACTGTTAACTTATACACATCGGGGTTCTCAGTATAATAATTTCGTAATGCCCAGAAGCCAAAGTGATACCAAAAAGAAAGAAATAATGCAGATTTGCATGTGGCTAAAACGCCATTACCAAACACAAGAAAATCACTAGTCTAAGGTGCAGTTTCGGTTAGTTACCAACATGCAGCATACAGATACGTTCATACTTCTCACAAGTATGGGGGTAGCACTACTTTTTAGCTTTCTGTAACGTGTTTGGTGACAACAAACCTGGATAAGGTGTAAAAAGACGGGAGACAGGAGGACAAACGGTGACTTTCTTTCTCCTAGAACCCAGATGTCCGCGCGCCCAGCAGCCATGGTAGGAGTCCCAAACGAGTAGCCATGCAAAGTCACTGCTGCCGCCTACTGGTGTAACATAGAAGTGCAAGGAATTATTTGACTCGCGTTTGACCCAAAAATAAATAAAGTGCATCTTAAAAAATAAACAAGACCTTCATGAAAACAACATATATCTCAAAACCCTTTTTGTGATTATCACATTCCTTCTATCTATATTAATAACACGGCGCAAATGGGCAATCTCTGTTCTCTGTTTCCATTTTAGTCCCACTGATGATGCCATAGGCATTGTGACATCATTGATGATGTCATCAGTGATGTCATTAGAGCAGATAATCATTATGACATCACTATGACATCACTGACGATGTCATAGGCGCTGATGATGTCATAGGCATTGTGACATCATCAGTGATGTCATAAATTATGTCATAACACTGTTTCTTTCAATTTTTGTCCCACTGATTATGTCACAATGTCTATGACATCATCAGTGATGTCATCAGTGACATCATTTTTGACCAAAATCATCTTATGACATGATCACTGATGATGTCATAGGCACTGATGATGTCATAGGCATTGTGACATCATCACTGGAGCAATTGTGGTTTTTGGTTACACTCGGCAATTGTGACATCACTGATGATGATGTCATAGACATTGTGACATCATTGTGATGTCTCAGTGAGTGATGTCATCAGTGATGCAAAGTTGAGCAAATGTGCGCTGCGCATAGGCGAGGCCACGCAGCAGCCGAGCTGCGTATGCAAGCTGCAGGGCCAGCTCAGCGAGCTGCAGGCGGGTGATCCCACGCAGCAGGTGAGCCTAGGAATCGAGTGCCTAGTAAACAAAATTGTCGTACTGATTAAAATATATTTTCGTTTTATCCACTCCTTGTACTACATATGCCTGATGCATTTTAAAATACTGTAGTTGAAAATAAATGTAGAAGGATTTTATTTAAGATCATTTTACTTCATGAATCAGTACAGGCGTTCGCTGTTAACACAAATATAGGCTATTGTGTTTTTTCTTTTTTTTAAGCAAATATTTGTCATGTGAAAAAAACGACCCAGAGGAACAGATCACAAGAGGATTGCTTGCCTTCAGTTCTGTGTTTTTGGCTCAACTATTTCAGCACGTATGAGATCGTTGGGTCTGTGTAACTACAACAGCATACATACATTGATATTGGATATTGGATACCCACGTGTCCATGTGTCCTTGATATGGTAAATATCCGCTTATTTACTGGACATTTTTGCAAATACTCAGATGAGAAAAGCTCGTTAGAATAGAGGTTGCAGTTTGGCTTAGGAAATGAAGTCTTAGACTATTTTCAATAATGAAGACTACTTAACAGCAACGCCCAATCTCGTCATATCACAGTGCACGCCCCCTTTCTTTGAGGTCGTATAACCTATTCATTGTTAGGCTCGCCCCCTTTCTCTGATGCTGTCCCCTCACCCATTCACAGTTTACCACACATGTGGCAATAACCAATCAGCCCAAGCTATTCCTCTCCAGCTGATCCCAATCACCTAATCAGCGTAGTATATCAGGGTCCATGTTTACTCTGTTTGCTATGTGCTGTGCATGTGTCATTCTCAGTTGCTGATCATCATCGCTGAAGCAGTTGTTTTGCCCCACCTCCTCCCCTGACACCACCATCGGTCATGACTCCTGATAGAAGAATTCCCTATGGGGGATTTCCTATCCTATTCTTCACTGACGACGCCCTCTCATCATCTCAGGAGAGCGTCATCATATCATGGAGTCATACGCCAAAATTAATATGTTGTCTCATTAAAGCTTGTTATACTTTCTACTAGTCTCTCATTATTGAATTGGTGTTTAGAGTTTTGGGGTTTGGGATTAGAAGTTCTGAAATGAAATGACATTGATTCATTTCCTCTACCTTATTCCTATAGGGGGGCCTAGAGCCTACACAGTATATCAGCATACACACGGCAGAAAGCAGGTAACCACCGTCCACCAGTCCATCACAGGGCCAACACCCATAACCAGAGAATCACACACACACACATTCATACTTATCATACTAATTCATTACTAATCTTTCAAAGCATGTGTTTGGACTGTGGAAGGAAAGCCATGCAAACACAGGAAGAACACACCAGAAATTCCTGCTGAGGGCCACCGTGCTACCCATTGAATTCATGTTATTAAAAGGTAATTGAAAGTATTTTAATATCAATTGATAAAGGATGAACAGAAGCGTTACACCCCCGCCCCCGCCCCCCCCCCCCCCCCCCCCCACACACACACACACACACTTCAAAATATTTTGGAATTGTCTTTTAAATTCAGTATGAAAATTTATCAATTCATTGTGAGCCTCACCGAGTTATAATCATGCTCTAGGCAGGCTAAGCAGTCGACGGATAGCTCCATAACCTCCGTAACCTTAATATCTTGATGAGTGGTCAGTTATAGTTTGCAGTGGCGGCTGGATTAGATATTAACTGTGGCCTAAATCACTTTATGCTGACGGATTTGGAAAGTGATAATCCAAGGTGTGCCTTTAAAAGCCAGAGTGTTGCCCCCTGGGTCCATTTGTTATCCATCACACTCCTGTACCGGGCCGAGAGAAACACCACAGAAGGATTTGGGCTGAGCGCAACCGCAAACCGCAACCATGAACGGCACAGCGGGACCCGATTTCTATGTTCCTATGTCGAATGCCACTGGCGTGGTCCGGAGTCCCTATGAGTACCCTCAGCACTACCTGGTCAGCCCAGCAGCGTACTCCGCTCTCGCTGCCTACATGTTCATGCTCATCCTGTTCGGCTTCCCCATCAACTTCCTCACCCTGTACGTCACCATCGAACACAAGAAGCTGCGAACCCCTCTAAACTACATCCTGCTCAACCTGGCGGTGGGCGACCTCTTCATGGTGTTTGGGGGCTTCACCACCACCATGTACACCTCCATGCACGGCTACTTTGTCCTGGGACGCCTCGCCTGCAACATTGAGGGATTCTTTGCCACCCTGGGCGGACAGATTGCACTGTGGTCACTGGTCGTGCTGTCCATCGAGAGGTGGCTGGTCGTCTGCAAGCCCATCGCCAGCTTCCGCTTCGGGGAGACTCACTCCATCATGGGCCTGGCCCTCACCTGGGTGATGGCGCTGGCCTGCGCCGCGCCCCCTCTCGTCGGCTGGTCTCGCTACATCCCCGAGGGCATGCAGTGCTCGTGCGGAGTCGACTACTACACGCGCGAACCCGGCGTCAACAACGAGTCCTTCGTCGTCTACATGTTCACCTGCCACTTTTTGGGCCCGTTGTTCATTATCACCTTCTGCTACGGCCGTCTGCTCTGCGCCGTCAAAGAGGCCGCCGCCGCCCAGCAGGAGTCTGAGACCACCCAGAGGGCCGAGAGGGAAGTCACCCGCATGGTCATCATGATGTTCGTGGCCTTCCTGGTATGCTGGATACCCTACGCCAGCGTGGCCTGGTACATCTTCACAAACCAGGGCAGTGAGTTCGGGCCGGTCTTCATGACCCTGCCCGCCTTCTTTGCCAAGTCTGCGTCCATCTACAACCCGGTCATCTACGTCTGCCTGAACAAGCAGTTCCGCCACTGCATGATCACCACGCTGTGCTGCGGGAAGAATCCGTTCGAGGCGGAGGATGAGGCCGCCTCCAAGACCGAGGCCTCCTCTGCATCCTCTGTCTCCCCTGCATAAATGGGACCCTCGGCAGAAGCTCCACGATCCACGATCCAAGAAGAAGACTTCTACTCTGAAACCACTGAAGGCTCAAGTCTACAGAAATAACTTCCTTTTTTGTATTTTTACAAACCACTTGGTTCAACCTAAAGACAGTTGCAGGAAATGGCAGTTGTTTGTGTGTGTACAGAATATCCAACGTAACAATCTATGAGAGATGGGGGGTTTTTTGTGTTGAAAGGAAAATGGTTAATCTCTTACAGTTGGACCCTATATGTTACTGGCTTATTTTTGAATGTAGAGGCATGTAATCAAGGCAACGTAAAATAAAACGCACTTTGCAAATTAATCTCCCTGTTTACGGTATGTTTTACTTACAACCGGGGTTGAAAAGTACAAGTGACTGTAGTATACACTATTCACCTTATGTAGCCCCGCCCACTTGACCCAGTTGTGTTATGACTTCCTGTTCAAAACATGTCTGTTTGACCTGCTCACTAGTACTGTACTGTCACAGGAAGTGTCAACACAACAGGAAGTAACTGGCTGACTCCTGTGTTGGAACATAAGGTGAATATCAAATGAATAAATGTGAACGATCTATTCAGAATGCATTCACGTCTTGAGTCAATTAATAATAATAATAATAATAATAATAATAATAATAATTCATTTATTTTGTATAGCGCTTTTCAAAACCCAAAGACGCTTAACAGTAAAACAAAAAAGACAGGCAACAGAAACAGGCAACAGGCAACAGATACTGTACAGGCAACAGGTACAAATAACAGTGGCGGTTCAGGGCAAGGTTGTATGGAGAAGCAGAGGAGAGGAAGAGAACAGGAGGGAGGGGCAGGTGGGGGGGCGGAGGGTGATGGTTTGGAGGAGGTGGTCACGGGTAGGGGAGGTTGTAAGTTTGGGAGAACAGAGAGGTTTTAAGTCGGGTTTTGAAGTGAGGGAGAGTCTCGGACGGTCTGGGGAGGGAGTTCCAAAGTCGGGGTTTACTACTTACTTTTTTACTAATTACTACTCTAAACTATACTACTCTATAGCACTGCAAGACCTGAACTTCCACTAGTTAAGTTGAGCAGTTGAGATACAGTAGACTCTAGGGGTGTCACGATACACTCAGTTCACGATACGATACGTATCACGATACTGGGTTCACGATAACGATACGATACGATACGATTTTAACAATATTTTTTTAAACTTGAATAATGACAATATATGACTGGAAAAGTAGTATTTTATTTGAAATGCACAAATACAAAACATGCTGTTGTGGGAAATTGTTATTACAATAACAACTAGAAAAAACATGAGATTGGAGATAAGGCTTATCTTGAAATAGAATGAGTTACACCGTCACTTAGATTTACTTTGAACTAAAAGGTTTCTCAGCAGTATAAATTCTCATTATGCATCTTCAGTTTTTCTTCAAACTCAAACAAGACTTTTCCTGTCAAGTAAACAGTTTTGCCAGAAACTCAATTGAATGGTTTCTCTCCTGTATAACTTCTCATGTGTCTCTTCAGAGACTTGTTCAACTGAACTACTTTCCACACATTGAACTTCAACAAACAAAGACGTTTCTTAGTCTATTTTTGGAAAAAAAAAAAAAAAAAAAAAAAAAAAAAGTTTTTTTTTTTTTTTTTTTTTCTCCCGATATGAGATTTCATCTCAACGATACATATCGTGACGTTTTACTATCGCGAAATTTCGTGGGACGATATATTGTGACACCCCTAGACTCCCTTGAGTTTCACTTGCAGTGTGCAGCTGTAATCTCTATTCGATCACAGGTCACCTTGGACTAAGAACTTGGTAGAGGGCTCAGGGATTATCACATGAATAACACACATGACACAGCACAGCTCATTCTGATGAGGCATAATAATAATAAGCACATTAAATAAAGGTTAACATGGACAAGGAGGACTTATTGGATAATGCATATCAATATTGTCCCAACAAGCCTACTTGATGCAAGGGGTTAGTGAGGGCAAACACACACAGACACACAGACACACAGACACACAGACACACACACACACACACACACACACACACACACACACACACACACACACACACACACACACACACACACACACACACACACACACACACACACATGAATGAAGATAATTTCTTGAGAAAATACATGCAGGAGGCCTATGTAAGTTTGCAGCTTCAGTATTCGACTACAACGGTAACTTGTTCAAGCCTGTATTTTTTTTTACACTCTGTGGAAGATGTGCCATGAGCTGTGTGATAAATGACAGAAACTCAAAGAATGACACACGAGTCCTCCTACTCAGCGCTCGGCTGTGCAGCCTGCCAGACAGGAGCAAACACCTCAAGATCTCCCCATAATGACCTTCATGCGTAGCTATAGCAACCATACCAGTGGATCTTTCCTGGAATACAGATACGCTCTCAGGTTCTGCTCAAGTCAAGTTCTGCGGTACAGCGGGGGTGAGGAAAACCCACCATAAATCACTCAACTGCACTTATTTAGGACCTCAGGAATGAAGAGCATCACCACCAGTGGATGCTTGATAACTGTAAATAGTATGAATTCCTGTTCTCACGGAAAAGATCCCTGTGTAGTCTGCTCTGCTGTGCATAATTTACCAATGAGAATCTTCAGTAGGGGTCCTATAGATCTGGTAACCCCTAAAGTTTTACCCGGTTCTATTAAATTCAGTGTCAGACATCTTTGAATTGATAGATTGAGATAATATCATTATATCCTTAATATTTTGTCATTTAAATGATAGCATTTGACGCATTTCTTTCTGTTACCGCTTCTTGTTCCATTCTTTGTCTCCTACCGATTGTATCGCAACATCACCTTTTTTAACAGTCTCTGTTGTCTCCATTTACAGTAGGCTATTACATGGTAATACACTAGTGTGTGTTGTAGCTACGACTGAATAACAACCTGCTGAAAAGCCACCTCAGGTCAGGTCATCAGCTTAATTTGACAGGCACTGTCAACGTCATCACCTTGACTGGACCTTCTACTTAAAATGTAATGTGTAATATTATTATGCTGTTTGTAAAAAAAAAAAAAGGGGGGGGGGGACCTGATTGTCAGCAAAAATGAAAAACTGTCTCCTCATCTCTTAAAACTGATACATGATATAAGTGGACAGATATACAGTAGACAGGCTGACAGCCCATGCTATTTTTTTTTTTTTGCTTGTTTTATTTATTTTTGCTATTCCCCCTATTGTTCTACACAAACTTTTTTTGGATTTTAGAACGTTATGAGCCAGTATACAGATCTAGGCAAACAATCTCCCTCCAGCGTAGATCTAAGGAAGTCTCTAATGTTAACTTAAAAGTTATAAGAGTGTGTAACATGGCACTGGATGATTTGATCGAAAGGGGTGAAAAGTATATCCCTGAGGCATTACTGCAAAAATGACTGTGCAGAAATATGAAATCCTTTTGAATTTGTATGGAAAACTTTATTTGATAATAAAAATAGCATTCACAGACTTCTTTTGATAGCTACATATACATTGTGATCCATCTCAAGGAAAGAAGCTTTACTGGATAAGTCCACATCTACTTGTACTTAGACTAATGTTATGTATAGCTTCATGGGTCAAATAAAGCTATGAACAATGTAGTATTTATATATGCATAGTTTTATAAAAAAAAAAAAAAAAAGATTGGCCCATATACATGTACTTTTATCAACACAGAGACAGCATTATGTCTGGAGCACATTGCAAGAAATGATGCTTAAAGAACACAGACTGCATACAAGTGCTTTATAATACAAAGGCAGGCTAACCATCGAGAGAGACTCAAACCATCAAACAGCTTCTGATTGACCAAATACAGTCTTCCATTTTAAAATATCTTTACATACCTGATCCAGAGTCAATGAATCATCAGGTCCATTTCAGAAATATAAACACAATGTCACATTCCTCACTGTTGAGGTTTTTCATAAATTTCTCTTTTGTACAAGAAAAAGGCAACATTTTTATTCCTTGACAGGTTCCTATTAGTTACATAGTAAAATTCTTTACAGGTGATGATGGCCAACAGGTTAACTTCTTAAAATGTTTTTTCTTCTTTTTTCTTCTTCTTCTTCTTCTTCTTCTTTTTAAATACAGTACCATGGTGACAACAGTGATAAAACAATGCATTTGTTGTGGTTTCTCAAATATCTTTTTAGTCCTTTAGTGAAACATGAAACGGAAAATACACACAAAACACGTTATAAAGCAGCAGTCAGAGACTCCAGTGGCGTGACCGTGACAGCATGGCTCAGGACGGCAGATCGGTTGACTTCTGTACCCGGGACTCTCCCATCTGTTACCAGACACCAGACACTTCCTTAACCAATCACATCAGCTCACTGCGTCGGGCGGGGGGACCAGACAATTCCTTGACCAATCACATCAGCTCACTGTGTCGGGCGGTGCCCAGATGTGGGTATGGATATGAGGACAGGGGAGAACAGTCACGATGTGATCAGAGTGCATGATGGGATCCTTGTTCCTTGTTGTTGATTATTCTCACACTCAAGATGTGCCAGATGCTCATCCACACATGTCTCTTGGACGGAGATGATTCACATGTTTGTCGTTTTAGATCAACTTGATTTAATATATATTTCTTTTTTGGCATATCTCTTAAATCATGTTATCTTATGGCAGCTTAAATCTGGCACGGCGTAGACTCGGGTAAAGTATTGATTCATTTCTCCGATTATGATGAGTAACTTTCTCATCTTCCCCCACAGGGAATCCTCCGAGAACAGCTTTGCATGCAGATGAAAGGGAGTTAGGCTCCTCCTTACCCTGCTACACCATCACACACTGAAGAACCAGGCCCAGAGTAGTAGAGCTGCCAGTGTGTGTGTGTGTGTGTGTGTTTGTTTGTAACCTGCGTTGTGTTGATAGTCCTCACAGCAACCCATGTTAAGGGTTTGCCCAGGGGTGGAGGCGGGATTCGATCCTACGATCTCCCGCTTTTAAAGCACACGCGCTAACCGCAATGCCAAGCCAAGAGAGCGATAGCGCCCTTGGCGGAGCTGGTTAGCAGGCCTTCATACTGGCGAGTGAGTTTAACCAACAACTCGCTACCACTCGGGCACTCACGAGGAGTCAGACTCTGATTCGCTCGGTGACATGTGCGTGTATTTTTGCTCGCCCCTACTCCCGAGAGGAGAGTCAATAACCCCTTTGCCGGTTCGCACATCGGTTGTCCGATTTATTCTCTTAATCTTGATGCAGGATGAGACTGTGGGGGAGTTTCGACAAAGCAGGTGAGCTGCCGCACTTTGAAAAGACAGTTTCTGAGCAACTCAGGTAGAGGTACACCATGCTTTTCCAGGTAGTATGTGACTTACACCTTGGTCCTTAAAGGTTTAATGAAGCTTGCTCAAGATATGTGCCAATTAAAAAATAAATAGTGAGCAAATGCAAAAAATCATATATTATATATATATATATATATATTTATCACTCTAGTTTTACCATCAGATCTTAAATTTAGTTTTTGCCTTAAGTCCATTGCGATATTCACAATACTTGTGAACCATCAGTGTCTTGTGCTATAGTTTGTTCAGTAAAGCAATTCAGGAGTGGAAAAGACATCTCTAAGAACATGTTTAAAACAAGCCTAGTAGTTAGAAGAACAAGTTACCACAATTGGAAGCATGTTTCAAACCTCTGAGGGAACAAATATTTAGAATCAGAAATCGAAATGCCTACAAAAAGCAATATCACTGATTTTATATGCAGGCACGTACAATACCTTTGACTATAGTACAACAACCTCTGTTATGCTCAAAAGAACTCTAACGATAACAAAAACAACCATTATGAACCGAAAGAAGGATTGTACTCCTGCTGTTTTATGAATCTCTGGCTGGGATCACAAGAAGTGAAGTCAATCAAATCAATCAATCAATAAACCAATCGACCAAAATAAATCACAAGAGTTAGTATCCTCAGAAGTTCAGTTCCAGTGTATTATGGGTACATGGTTTCCACAGATAGAGAGAGTGGCGAGGGGGGATCTCTGCTCTGCTCTAGATGCTGAGGTCTTTGGGGCTTTCTTTGTACAGCCTTCTCTTGGGCTCGGGGAGCGGGTGTGCGATACGCCCGACTGCGTTATTGTGGCCCGCATTGTTCTGGCCCGCGTTGTTCTGGCCCGCGTTGTTACAGGCAGCGTTGTTCTTCATCATGCTGTAGTAGTCTTTGAGTCTGGGTGCTGCTGCATAGTTCAGCTCCTCCCGGCTGTAGTTGCTGTCGGGGGAAGAGTCCCGCTCCGTTTGGAATCGTCTCTCCGGCGTCCCGTTCATCCCGTATCTCTCCGAGGAAGATGAGTCCGTCAGCAGGTTGCCGTTGCTCTTGGCTCTGTCGGGCGTTCGGCCCCGGGAGAGAGACGAGGAGGAATCCCCGTTGTTGTTTGCGGCGCGCTCGGGTGTCGTCGTGGGCGTGGCCTCCCTGGCGCGGCCGGGCGTCGTCGTCGGCGTCGTCGTCGTCGTCTGCGAGTCCTTTAAGAGCCTCCGCTCGTAGAACTTCCGTTCGGGGGTGACCGCGAGGAACCCCCCGTCGTCGTTGTGCTCCCTCTCGGGCGTGCGGTCCCGGTGCGCGCGGTGCTCCGCCCTGCGGTCCATCGACTTGGCCCGCCGACGATCGGGGGAGGGGTTGCGCTTTCGGGTCGGCGAGCGGTCGAGGGAGCCGCGGCGCTGCCGGCCGAACCTCTGGTCCAAAGTGGAGCTGCTGCTGGAGAGCTCTCGGCCCCGCTGCTTCTCGGCCGCCGCCGCGGCCTTCTTCCCCGAGTCTTTCCTCAGAGTCTTGAGGAGCTTCGAGATGCCGCTCTCCGACTCCGACTTCTTGACTTTGCGGCCGCGGCTCTTCTTGTTGCCACTGCTGCTGCTGATACTGTTGTCTGGAGACTGTTGTCTGGGGGTACTTTGACTGTGATTGTTGTTCCAGGTGTGATGATGGTGGGGGTTAAATTGCCGGCCTTGGTAGTCCATCTGGTCTGTCCCAGCCCTGTCCCCTGTCCCTGTCCCTGTCCCTGTCCCTGTCCCTGTCTCGGCCACGCGCAGCCTCCTCCTGGCGTGATGGTTTGTGAAGGTCTGGTGGATAACTGGACTCCGATGAGGTGTGATATCGGCTGTTGGGCGGCAGCGCTCTTACTTCCGGAGTGTTTTGTGCCCCGGGTGTGGGAGGGTGCCCGTCAGTGCTGCCGTCTGGAGGAGAGCAGAGAGCAGGACAAGTCAGCTGACCAGAAATAACTGACAGAAGCATGAGCCTGTGGAGTAGCATTGCGTAGCACATTAACAAACATATGGCATTTATTTTGTTCATAGCTGCTATTCACAGATATCAACAAACATGACTTCTTATGTCCATCCATATAAGTACTTGCATTGATACTGACAGAAAGTCAATGCAGGGATTGTATGGAGATCATGCATAAACGTGCACTTTCATAAATAAATCGGCAAAACAACATTTGGAA
This sequence comes from Poromitra crassiceps, assembly GCF_964638095.1. Classification (NCBI taxonomy): domain Eukaryota; kingdom Metazoa; phylum Chordata; class Actinopteri; order Beryciformes; family Melamphaidae; genus Poromitra; species Poromitra crassiceps. Next base: position 4,429 of record NW_028152222.1, on the reverse strand, counting down.
CAACAAATCAAAATGATTGTAATCGAGGACACAGGACTGTCTCCTGATTCCAATAATCCTATACTATATTCACCTTGTTCTTTGCCCATACAAGGACGCTTCTGCATGACGTCATTTTGTAATCGTCTTTCCGGTTTTAGACACGGAAGTAGATTACGCCTACCGTAGTCATTTTTAGACTTGCCAAAAAGCAAAAAAATAATAATAATGTTTTAAAGTTTTAATATTTTTCGGGTGAGAATGTATATGTGTCCAGTTTATCAGAATAACGCCTATTTGGAAATATTTAACGAGCAGCGAGGACTGGGAGCGCTGGCTGTGCTGACCGGTCGGACTAGCTATCTGTCAAACCCTACTGTAGTTAGGCTACTGGCAGTGAGAAAACACTGTCGACGTGCTTTTGTAACTAACGTTAAATGCCGACCGGGTAACAGCCATCGGCTCCTCGCAGCAGTAACGCTATGAACATGTCACTGAAGTTGGCCGCAGTGTGTAGCTTAATTCTGAATGTTGCCAAACTTCATTCATAGTGACGTTTTGGTTTTGAAATTGGCCGCCAAAAAGTGGGGGCGTGGTGAATAAGGTGAATATAGTCCTCTATGTAACCAGTCCTAATATGTAACCCTTCTGTTATACAGCTCTACTGTATAAATAGCTAAATGATATTGAAGCGACAGGTCACTTCAATATGTTTTCTCTATGTGGGCTGTGGGTGGAAACACAAGTGGACATCGGCAGCAACAACAACGACAGCAGGTGCAACACGTCGGCAGGTGTAGGGGCACGGGGTTATCAATGACACGACAGGCACCTGGGAAATCACTGAAAAGAACATGGTGAAGAACAACTCAGTGTGAAGATCACTGGGAAGAGCAGAGCAAACCAACAAGCAAAACAAAACAAGTGCTTTTGGCTGCAAGTCTGCCAAAATGAGAAACAGGTTGCCATGGCAGCAGCGTGTGATGAGCAGTGACATAAATCAAATCCCCAGCACAAGCTGCCGGTCTGAGGTGGGCAGAGGGGCGGGGCATCATAATAATGTGTATGGATTCACACGGGATTGATGGAAGTTTACAGTACAAGTCAGGCGTGACAAGACCGACACAAAGCATGTGTGTGCACTGCGTACACACACACACACACACACGCACACGCGCGCACACACGCACACGCGCACACGCACACACGCAAAACACACACAGAGAGGGATGCAGGGCGGGGCGAGCTGGAAACAAGGTGGATTAACCCATTGATACCTGATGCAGCATTTGTGTGTGTATCCCTTTAAGACCGCGAACCGGGTCTTAAAGGGATACGCACACACAAATGAGGGATATACACGCAAATGCTGCATCAGTTATCAATGGGTTAAATCAAAAGGTGAAAGCAGGGTTCCCACGGGTCCTTGAAATCCTTGAAAGTTTGTGAACTTGAGAGGAAAAAAATCGAAAATTGAATTTATATATTTTGTGAAAGAATAGAAATGTATATATATATATACATTATTTGACTTAACATTAGTAGGTGTAACAGCACAGTTGGGAAGTGTTCACACACCAAAGCCTCTCTCTTTTTAATCGTTGTCTGTGAGCTTCTGTAAAGCCTGCTAGTTCTCAGTGTTGTCACAGTAATTAACCTTGATCCGTGTCTCAAAACACGCTGTGATTGGCTCCTTGAATTGGAGGAATTGGGCCTGGGAAGGAAGAAGGTGTGGGAACCCTGGGAGAAAGGTGAAAGGAAAGTGGGGGGGGGGGGGGGGGGGGGGAGAGTGGACTGGGACAGACTTTTGGCTACAAACCGTGGTCTGATTTTGGCCCATAAGGTAGAAACAGGGCTCTCCCATCTTGTCACTCCTCATTGTACCAACAGCGAGATGAGGAGCCATCATCGCTGGAGAGAGGAGGAGGAAGAGCCAGCGAACAGAGACAATCAGAGAGAGAGGGGAGAGGAGTAGAAAGGAGGAAACAAATCAAACAGACAAGAGACTGTTTACACTGCATCTTTCAAAAGAGAGGAGGACGGCTTTTGTTGTGAAAGAGAAGAAAGTCATTAGTTTTGTACAGTATCAACAGCCTTGGCGTGAGGGAGAAGATGAAAGCCCAGCTAAACTAGAGAATAAAGCTGTGGAAATACAAAACCTAATGTGGCATCTCAGGACGCACACAGCGTGCGGGAATGAGCCAGTGGGCAGGGAATATTGTTTCAGCTATAAAACACATCTGTGCTTCAGATTCTAAAGAAATCACTGAAATCACTCTTTTTTTTTGGACTGATAACACGGTGAATTCAATGAATGCGTCACGAAGCGTCTTCCTGTGGAAATGTTTACAGTTTCATTTGTACTTAAAATTCATGAAAATCAAAGAAAGACAGAAAGAAAGACAGAAAGAAAGAAAAGAAAGAAAGAAAGAAAGAAAGAAAGAAAGAAAAGAAAGAAAGGAAAGAAAGAAAGAAAATCTCTCTCAGGTGCATTACGCAGATAAGAGAGGCTTTATTCTGTGCTCCCAGTGTCTAAAGGGTGGAATAGTGATACGTTTTCAACAGTGGCATTGGCGGGTTGTTATTCACAGTGAGGAGGGGGAATCAGCATGGTGACCTTTGACCTACCATATTCAGGTACAGATCCGGTCTCCCCGCTTGAGCACGAGCCGCGCCCTGCGGCCTCCGTTCTTGATCAGCTCGATGGCACGCGAATGCTTCATGTTCTTTGTGCTCTCGCCGTTTGATCTCCAGGATCTCGTCTCCCACCTAAAGCACAGCGGACGTGTTTACTATGGCAAATAGGTAAACAACATGGTGAGTGGCGTGCAAAGAGGGATTTCAAAGGTGTTCAGACATAGCCTGATCTCAGACTGAACTGTCAACTCGTTATAGACGCTTTTAACGCGACAACATAAACATTCTAAATTGCCCCTAGCTTACTTCCTGCTTGTTGCTTCCTGCTTGTTGCTTGTTGCTTGTTGCTTCCTGCTTGTTGCTTCCTGCTTCCTGCTTGTTGCTTCCTGCTTGTTGCTTCCTGCTTGTTGCTTCCTGCTTCCTGCTTGTTGCTTCCTGCTTGTTGCTTCCTGCTTGTTGCTTCCTGCTTCCTGCTTGTTGCTTCCTGCTTCCTGCTTGTTGCTTCCTGCTTCCTGCTTGTTGCTTCCTGCTTCCTGCTTGTTGCTTGTTCATGTTGCAGTGTTCTAGTATAATAACTGACAGGAAATAAGCTAGGTTTCAAACTAGCAACACAATTCTGTGAAAACCGTCTAGACACCATTTCCATCTTCTAGCCTGACATTGCCTCCACTCTAAAGTAAGGTGACCAGATTTCTGAAATGAAAATGGGGGACATTTTCAGTTCTGCAGTCAATATCTCGTTAAAATATCCAATGTTATTATCTTTGAAATAAAAAGGGGGACAGTTTTGGTTTCATGTATTGTATTATTATTGTATATGGCCATGGTAGGGATACTATAATAAACTATGGTGCCGGCCGACTGATATCCCTCCAAAATAGCACATTAAGACCTCGAGGAACATAGAAAAATTCATGCTCTGATTTCATATCAAAAACTTTGACATTTGGAGATTGCACTAAATGAATAACATCTGTAGCATGACATGGTTGGGACCAATGGAGGCTGTAGGTCTCCTAGTTTCATATGATATCAGTTCTTTACTATACCTTTTAAAATTAGCCTGCTATAGCCTCTGAAAGGCAGTAATGTCGGCTGCGGACGAGGAGTAGAAAATCTGGGACATTTTCGGGGACAGCTCCCAGCCGGGGACAGGGTCACCAAAAACGGGGACTGCCCCCGGAAATCGGGGACATCTGGTCACCTTACTCTAAAGGATTTCCATGAGGGAAGTCCCCCAGGCGAATTCTATTTTCCCTAACCAATCACTAGAGAGCAAAGTATCAGCCTGAATCTAACGTTAGTTCATCCAGTCGGGAGAATGCATAAAAGAAGATTTAAAACCAGCAGCTCGATTGCAGCGTCCATCTCGTCTATGGCGACCGCCATTGTTGTTATTATTACTCGCCGGCGCACTTGACAACCACTTGACAACACCGTTAAGCTTAATTTATACTTATTATATTAAGTGTCGCTCAGCACATGGTCGCAGACGAAAAAGAAAGTGTCGCTCATGGTGTCGCATTTATACTTCAGCGAATGTTCGCCTCGGTGCAACGGTCACGTGACACTCGAACGCTATTAACCTAGTGCAGACAGCCAAGAGAAGAGAGGGAATGGAATGCACACAGTGAAACCACCTCGGAGGCAAGATGTAACGTACTTGACTGCAGCCGCATATAAACGACACACAACCACACAACTCACATCCTCTCTTTCTGGGAAATTGGTCACGATGTTCTTTGTGATTTTCACGAAGTCATACATCAAGGACAGGCTGATAAAAATAGTGGGGACACGTTCAGGAAGTCAA